>NC_083228.1:141941008-142005484 GCF_032191835.1 Heteronotia binoei | reverse complement strand
ACTTTTCAGAGGAGAGCTATTGCAGACTTTGCAGCATACAGTAGCGTTGTTATTATTTTATGCGTAATTTTAGATGCTATAGTTTTTGGTCTTAGATTTAGTAGTAATATTTCTAGTGAGAAATCTAATGAAATATCAGTGATTTCTTATACTTTTTGAAGTACTATGTGTGCTTATATATTGGCCACTGTGTGACACAGAGTGTTGGACTGGATGGGCCATTGGCTTGATCCAACATGGCTTCGCTTATGTTCCTACGTGACACAGAATGTTGGACTGGATGGGCCATTGGCCTGATCCAACATGGCTTCTCTTATGTGACACAGTGTTGGACTGGTTGGGCCACTGGCCTGATCCAATATGGCTTCTCTTATGTTCTTATGTGACACAGAGTGTTGGACTGGAGGGGCCACTGGCCTGATCCAACATGGCTTCTCTTATGTGACACAGAGTGTTGGACTGAAAGGGCCACTGGCCTAATCCAACATGGCTTCTCTTATGTTCTTATGTGACACAGAGTGTTGGACTGGATGGGCCATTGGCCTGATCCAACATGGCTCCTCTTATGTTCTTATGTGACACAGAGTGTTGGACTGGAGGGGCCACTGGCCTGATCCAACATGGCTTCTCTTCTGTTCTTATGTATTGTTGTCCAAAATTCTTTTATTACTGGACATTCCATCCAGCAATGGATATAGGAGCCTATTGCCCCACATTTTCTCCAACACTGTGGTGATGAACTTTTAGTTATGAGGGAAAGAACAGTGTTTTGAAAACTGCACAAGCCGGTCAAATCTCCAGTGGCCTATCAGAAGCCTAGATGGGCAAAAGCCTCACGTGGCCCCTCCTATTTCCTGAAAATACTCAGCCAGTACCAGAAAAGTGCTGCTTGACGCTATAGTCAACTTAGAAAATCAGGGGACTGCTGTGGTTCAGAGTGCTTTCACTTAGCTTTGGCTGATGCGCAAATCGCATCCGTTTCTTCTACGTCTGATCTACTCACAGTGGTCCATGCCTCAGTTATAACTAGACTGGACTACTGCAATCTGCTCTGCATGGGGCTACCCTTGAAGGATGTTCAGAAGCAGCGGCACTGAACAGCAAACGGAGTGCTGCAGATAGACTGCTGGTCAGGGCCTTTTACAAGGATTATATGAGCCCCATCCTACAACGATCACACTGACTTCCAATCCACTCCTGAGCCCAATTCCAAGTATTGTTTTTTGACCTTTAAAGGCCTTCATGGCTTGGGGCCTGAGTGCGAAAGAGGTGACATGATCACCATCTTCAAGTACTTGAAGGGCTGTCATCTAGAGGATGGTGTGGAATTGTTTTCTGTGGCCCCAGAAGGTAGGACCAGAACGATGGATTGAAATTAAATCAGAGGAGTTTCTGGCTCAACATTAGGAAGAACTTCCTGACCGTTAGAGCGGTTCCTCAGTGGAACAGGCTTCCTCGGGAGGTGGTGGGCTCTCCTTCCCTGGAGGTTTTGAAACAGAGGCTGGAGGGCCGTCTGACAGCAATGAGGATCCTGTGGATTTAGGGGGAGGCATTTGTGAGTTTTCTGCATTGTGCAGGGAGTTGGACTAGATGACCCTGAGAGATCCCTTCTAACTCTATGATTCTATCTGAACATAAGAACATAAGAACATAAGAGAAGCCATGTTGGATCAGGCCAACGGCCCATCAAGTCCAACCCTCTGTGTCACACAGTGGCAAAAAATGTTATATACACACATACACTGTGGCTAATAGCCACTGATGGACCTGTGCTCCATATTTTTATCTAAACCCCTCTTGACGGTGGCTATACTTGTGGCCGCTACCACCTCCTGTGGCAGTGAATTCCACATGATGTTAATCACCCCTTTGGGTGAAGAAGTACTTCCTTTTATCCGTTTTAACCTGTCTGCTCAGCAATTTCATCGAATGCCCACGAGTTCTTGTATTGTGAGAAAGGGAGAAAAGTACTTCTTTCTCTACTTTCTCCATTCCATGCATTATCTTGTAAACCTCTCTCATGTCACCCCCGCAGTCGACGTTTCTCCAAGCTAAAGAGTCCCAAGCGTTTCAACCTTTCTTCATAGGGAAAGTGCTCCAGCCCTTTAATCATTCTAGTTGCCCTTCTCTGCACCTTCTCTAATGCTATAATATCCTTTTTGAAGGATCATCTTCTCCCAAATGTTCCTGCCTGGGAACTAAGATCACAGGGAGGGGCGCTCCAGACTGTCCCATCGACCAAAGCAGCTCATCTGGTGGGTACACAGGAGAGGGCCTTTTCAGTGGCAGCCCCAAGATTATGCAACAACCTTCCCCAGGGAGGCGTGCCTGGCCCCTTCACTCTCGATCATCAGAAGGCAGCTGAAGACAGTTTTCGTCATGACATTTGATTAGTTGATTAGTTTTTGTCAGTCAGCAATTTTAAAATATTTATTTTAACTACTATCTTTTTCTTGTACTTTCTTGCATTTTTATTATTATTTACATTCTGGGAGCCCTTGAGTTCCTATGAAGTAGACCAGCAGTTAATAAATAAATAAATAAAATAAATATTTAAGACAATGAGATAAAGCATAATAAAAAACACATTAAAAAGGACACAAAAATACAGAGACAAGGAAGGGGACTAATAAGAATTAGCGAGGGAACATCAAACTAAAAGAAGTTTTTGTCCACTTTTCCTCCAGACCAGACTGGCCTGGATCCCGGAAGGGGGGAAGGGGTCTAGTAAAAACTGGGCGAAAAGTCTTCCTGTGTGTGAAACGCAAGCTGGGTTCACCACTCATACAGAAGAAGAAGAAGACAAAGACGAAGAAGAATGCAGATTTATACCCCGCCCTTCTCTCTGAATCAGTCTCAGAACGGCTTACAATCTCCTATATCTTCTCCCCCTACAACAGACACCCTGCGAGGTGGGTGAAGCTGAGAGGGGCTCCCACAGCAGCTGCCCCCTTTCAAGGACAACTCCTGCAAGAGCTGTGGCTAACCCAAGGCCATTCCAGAAGCTGTAAGTGGAAGAGCGGGGAATCAAACCCGGTTCTCCCAGATAAGAGTCCTGATAAAGGATAACCCAACTCAGTGGTGGAGGTTGGACAAGATAACCCCCTTGCCGAAGCCCAAGGCAAACTGCCAAAGCCAAACCCAGGAGACTTTATTACGACATGGAGTTTTATGGCACAAGCATTCTGAAACCTTCACTCCAATTAGGCGAAGATGCTTTTTTTTTAACGGGGCCTGGTTGTATTTTCGTGCATTTATTGGCCTCCGCCTAATCCTTCCCCGCTGCGTGAGACCGCGACTATTTACAGAGGGCCCGTGATGGAAGTGCCTCTTTGGCTTAACTAAAAGCTTAACTTCGTTTCCAATCTCCCCAGTTCCAACAGATTAACTTGGCCTTTCAAAAATATGCTGATGCAGAGCCCAGAAGACAAACTGATATAAACAGATGCGCAAAGATCCCTTTGTTGCAAAGATAAACAGCGGAGCGCGGCGCTGCGGCCGAGCAGGTTCTATTAGCCTGCCTCAACAAATTACAGAGAAAATAAAACAGACTTGCTGGTAATGGCATAATTAATCGCCCAAGCTGGTCCAGAATGGGCAGAAGTTTGCAACAAACAAAGGAGACTAAAACGGGACGTGATCTAGCCTTCTACATCAGGGGTGCCCAACGTGGTGCTCGTGGGGCCTGCTGACACCTTTCCGAGCGCCTGCCAAATCTTTTTAGGAAATGGGTGGGGCGAAGTGGAGCTTTTGCCCAGCGAGGCATCTGATTGGCTGTGCAGATTGTTTTAAAAATGTCGCTTTGGCTCCACACCCCAAGGATCGCATCCACGTGCTCCACATCTGGAGCAGAGGTCCATCAGCGGCTGTTAGCCACAGGGTATAGATGGAGCACTCTGTCTGGGGCAGGGATGCTCTGTCTTCTTGGTGCTTGAGGGATAAGAGTGGGAGGGCTTCTAGTGTCCTGGCCCCCACCAGTGGACCTCCTGATGGCACCTGGTTTCGTTGGCCCAAGCTCACGTAGAAAGCTTCCATGGCAAGGGTGGAGGGTGGGATTTGAACCTGGATCCTTGTCTGACACCCTAACTGCTGCATCACACTGGCTCTCAAATTGGGTGATCTTGAAATCTCCTCAGGATTGTTTTTCTGCTGGAGGGGAGAATTCAGGTGATGGAATGCTGAGGGAGAGGGCCAAATACTGCGCCCACAGAGGATGTTTTCAGGTGTTCCTCAGTCCCGGATGGGACCCATTTGTCCTTTGAAAAGGCTCAGCTCTGGGAAGGGCTCGTGCTGCTCTTCTTTCCGTTCCTCAGATGTTGGCCCCTTGGTGCCTCAGCCTTTACAGACAAGGATGGTGAACCTTTGAAGCAGAACAGGTGTCCCCCACCATTTTGAGTCCACAGGCACCTTTGGGATTCTTTTTTGCTGTTGGTTTTTTAATATTTTGTGTGTGCGCCTGTGCGCACGCATGCACCTAGTAGTCATGGCAACCTCTGGTGACTAGAGATGTGAAGGCCCCGGAAAAAAAAAACTGAAAAAATTCGGGGAAAAATTTTTGTTTCCATTTTTTTCTTGACGCGGTTTTTTGGGGTTCTTTCCCGAAAAATTGAAAAAAGAAAAAAAAATGATTATGGAACATTTTACTTTAACCTGATGAATAAAACGTTTTAAGACAGGGGTGTTCAAATATTTTCCAAATCATTAGGGTTTGTAGAATCTTTCGGGCTCAAGTGCCGTGTTCTACTGGAGAAAGTTTTTCTTCCAGACGTTTCATTCTCAGCTGCGGAGAACATCCTCAGTGGCGTTGCAGCCGGAGCAGGCGCTCTGACCTTCTTGGCTGCTGTTGCATTGAGTGAGCCAAGAAGGTCAGAGCAGCCAAGAAGGTCAGAGCGCCTGCTCCGGCTGCAACGCCACTGAGGAAGTTCTCCGCAGCTGAGAACGAAACGTCTGGAAGAAAAACTTTCTCCAGTAGAACACGGCACTTGAGCCCGAAAGATTCTTCAAACCCTAATGATGATGCCAGCCGTGAAAACCTGAAATCTTTGATTTTCCAAATCAATTCTAAAAAATATGCATGGTATCAGATTATTCTGATTTCTGTGCACTGAGGATAAGCGAGTCCTAGGTTACAAACGGAACTCTCCAGCGCAAGAACAAGGTGCGTTTCTTCCTTCTGGAAGTGCTATTGTCAAAAGAAAAGAAAAAGGTTTCAGTTTTGTTTTTGCATGTGGGTGGGTATGCTGGCACTCAGGCCTCACTAGGCCTCAAAGTACTGGAAGAAAATACAGAGCAACAAAAAGGGACCTGAAAGTATATACTTAATTTAAAAAGGTAAGAGTTTTCTACTGGAGCCTTCATTATCAATGGAGGCCCAGATAGCAGCCACTGCCAAGTCGGCGTTTTTTCATCTGAAGCGGGCAAGGCAGTTGGCCCCCTTCCTAGAGCGTCGGGACCTAGCAACAGTGATCCATGCAACGGTCACCTCAAGGTTGGATTACTGTAATGCCCTCTACATGGGGCTGCCTCTGTGCCGAACCCGGAAGCTGCAGCTGGTGCAGAACGCGGCAGCTAGGCTGTTATTAGGGCTCCCGAAATGGGAGCACATGCAGCCGGAGCTACGCAGACTGCACTGGCTGCCAGTCCTATACCGGGTTTGCTACAAAGTGCTGGTTATTACCTTTAAAGCCCTATATGGTCGAGGACCTGCCTACCTGAAGGACCGTCTCTCCTCATACGAACCCCAGAGAGCACTGAGGTCAATGGGGAAGAACCAACTGACCATCTCCTGGCCGAAGGAGGCAGAATTAAAGAATAATTAGGGTTTGTAGAATCTTTCGGGCTCAAGTGCCGTGTTCTACTGGAGAAAGTTTTTCTTCCAGACGTTTCGTTCTCAGCTGCGGAGAACATCCTCAGTGGCGTTGCAGATGTTCTCCGCAGCTGAGAACGAAACATCTGGAAGAAAAACTTTCTCCAGTAGAACACGGCACTTGAGCCCGAAAGATTCTACAAACCCTAATGATGATGCCAGCCGTGAAAACCTGAAATCTTTGATAATTAAAGAATACTCGTACACGGGCCTTCTCCATTGCACCTCCACACCTATGGAACCAGCTTCCAGAAGAAGTGCGGGCCCTGCGGAACCCTGAACAGTTCCGCAGGGCCTGCAAGACCTTCCTCTTTAGGATGGCCTTTACCTGACTGAATGACTGAGGGACTCGCCTTAAGTGATCCCACCATCATACATACTTGCATCTAATAGAATAGCACCAGAAATGTTAATTTTAAATTGGAATGTTTTAAGTTGAAAGTTGATTTTAAAATTTGTTGTATAACTCATGTACAGACTGATTATGTTGTTAGCCGCCCTGAGCCTGCTTCGGCGGGGAGGGCGGGATATAAATAAAATGTTGTTGTTGTTATTATTATTATTATTAAGCGTTTTCATTTATCTGTAAAAAGTAAAATTGTCCACAGTCATATTTTATGTTCCTAAAGTAGCAGAATGACTTTCAATCTGGAAAATGTAGCATTTTTTTCAATTTTTCCGAAAATTTCCATCCCGCCCCCCTCCCCCCCCCCAAAAAAAATTTCAGCAAAACTCAGGTTTTTTTCCACGCTTCAAAATTTCCAGAAATTTTACATCATTTCTGGTGACTGACCCCCACTGGGGGCTCTTAGAATGGGGGCTACTGTAAGCTCCAGGAGGATTGGCTACATCAGGAGGGTGTGGCCTAATATGCAAAGGAGTTCCTGCTCCAAAAAAAGACCTGGTCACATATAAAGGTTAAGGGCCTCACATGGTGCACTTAATACAGAAGATGACTGGTTGGAGACTTCTAAAAATAATAAATTCTACAGTTCCAGGACTTGAACTGAAGGAGGAGGAAGGAGGAGGAAAGGGGGGAAGAAGAAGAACAAGAACAAGAAGAAGAATACAAAGAAGAAGAAGAGGAGGAGGAGGAGGGGGGGGCTTGGCAGTTTTGATTTCTTGATCTTACCTTATTTCCTGTACCAGCACAGCAGATTCCCAGAGCCATGGCTGCTCCATATCGGACATGGGGGTTGTAGCTTTCTGACAACAATGAAACCACACTGGGACACTGTTCAGGAGTCCTGAAGAAGCAGCAAAACAGAAAAGAGCAAACTGAATTTTATCAAATAGGTAAAAAAAAAACCCACCTCAACAGTTCAACAGCATGGAATGAAAACCTGCAGTAAAGTGGAAATGCTCTCCAACGCACTTTCCCTCAGAAGAGACATTATGGCATTGGAAAAAATGCAGAAAAGAGCAACTAAAATGATGAGTGGGTTGGAACTCCTCTATGAAGACAGGTTAAAGCGCTTGGGGCTGTTTATCTTGAAGAAATGACATCAAAGGGTGACATGATAGAGGTTTACAAGATTATGCATGGGACAGAAAAAAGTCATTTTCTCACTTTCTAACAATACAAGATCAGAAGGGAGGGACGGTGGCTCAGTGGCAGAGGATCTTCTTGGGAAGCAGAAGGTCCCAGGTTCAATCCCCGGCATCTTCAACTAAAAAGAATCCAGGTAAATAGGTGTGAAAAACCTCATTTTGCGACCCTGGAGAGCCACTGCCAGTCATAAGAACATAAGAGAAGCCATGTTGAATCAGGCCAACGGCCCATCAAGTCCAACACTCTGTGTCACACAGTGGCAAAAAATGTTATATACACACATACACTGTGGCTAATAGCCACTGATGGACCTGTGCTCCATATTTTTATCTAAACCCCTCTTGAAGGTGGCTATACTTGTGGCCGCCACCACCTCCTGTGGCAGTGAATTCCACATGTTAATCACCCTTTGGGTGAAGAAGTACTTCCTTTTATCCGTTTTAACCTGTCTGCTCAGCAATTTCATCGAATGCCCACGAGTTCTTGTATTGTGAGAAAGGGAGAAAAATACTTCTTTCTCTACTTTCTCCATCCCATGCATTATCTTGTAAACCTCTATCATGTCACCCCGCAGTCGACGTTTCTCCAAGCTAAAGAGTCCCAAGCGTTTCAACCTTTCTTCATAGGGAAACTGCTCCAGCCCTTTAATCATTCTAGTTGCCCTTCTCTGCACCTTCTCTAAAGCTATAATATCCTTTTTGAGGTGCGGCGACCAGAACTGCACACAGTACTCCAAATGAGACCGCACCATCGATTTATACAGGGGCATTATGATACTGGCTGATTTGTTTTCAATTCCCTTCCTAATAATTCCCAGCATGGCATTGGCCTTTTTTATTGCAAACGCACACTGTCTTGACACTTTCAGTGAGTTATCTATCATGACCCCAAGATCTCTCTCTTGATCAGTCTCTGCCAGTTCACACCCCATCAACTTGTATTTGTAGCTGGGATTCTTAGCCCCAATGTGCATTACTTTGCACTTGGCCACATTGAACCGCATCTGCCACGTTGACGCCCACTCACCCAGCCTCAACAGATCCCTTTGGAGTTCCTCACAATCCTCTCTGGTTCTCACCACCCTGAACAATTTAGTGTCATCCGCAAACTTGGCCACTTCACTGCTCACTCCCAACTCTAAATCATTTATGAACAAGTTAAAGAGCATGGGACCCAGTACCGAGCCCTGTGGCACCCCACTGCTTACCGTCCTCCACTGCGAAGACTGCCCATTTATACTCACTCTCTGCTTCCTATTACTCAGCCAGTTTTTGATCCACAAGAGGACCTGTCCTTTTACTCCATGATTCTCAAGCTTTCTAAGGAGCCTTTGATGAGGAACTTTATCAAAAGCTTTCTGGAAGTCAAGGTAAACAACATCTATCGGGTCTCCTTTGTCCACATGTTTGTTCTGAGTAGACAATGCTGACTTTGATGGACCCAAGGTCTGATTCAGTATAAGGCAGCTTTATATGTTCATATATGTTCAGAAGAGTTTCTGGCACAACATTAGGAAGAACCTCCTGACCGTTAGAGCGGTTCCTCAGTGGAACAGGCTTCCTCGGAGGTTTTTAAACAGAGGCTAGATGGCTATCTGACAGCGACGAAGATCCTGTGAACCTAGGGGAAGGCATTTGTGAGTTTCCTGCATTGTCTTTAAATGTCTTTAAAAAGACTGTTGTGTGGTCTAAGCCAAACAAGATATCTGTTAAAGTCCAAAATTAGCAAGTAGCAACTTCCAAGAAAGGATTTCTACCGACCGTGGCGAGAGATCGACTGATCCAAGCGGCGGTCAGAAGAGAACTGGCGGGATGTCCGCTCCGGTCCCTGTGAGCATGCGCGGTGGGGCTTCTGCGCATGCGCACTGGGCCTGGGGCGCGGAAATCCGCAGCTTTCAAGAATACCGATCGAGATCGGCGCAGGCGCCTATATCCCATCAGTGTGATGCACAGAGACCACGAAGAAGATCCTGTGAACCTAGGGGAAGGCATTTGTGAGTTTCCTGCATTGTGCAGGGAGTTGGACTAGATGACCCTGGAGGTCCCTCCCAACTCAATGATTTCAAGAACTCATGGGAATGAAATTAATGAGCAGCAGGCTTAGAACACAGAAAAAGAAGCACTTCTTTACCCAAAGAGTAATTAACACAGGGCATTCACTACAAGCACAGACAGCTTCAAGAGGGGATTTGATAAACATATTGAACAGAGATCCATAAGTAGCTATTAGCCACAGGGTATAGATGGAACCCTCTGTGTGGGGCAGTGATGCCCTGTATTCTTGGTGCTTGGAGGGCAAGAGTGAGGGGGCTTCTGGAGTTCTGGCCCCGCTGGTGGACTGCCTGATGGCACCTGGGTTTACGCCACTGTGTGACACAGAATGTTGGACTGGATGGGCTATTTGCCTGATCAGGGTTTTTTTTGTAGCAGGAACTCCTTTGCCTACTAAGCCACACTCCCCTGATGTAGCCAATCCTCCAAGAACTTACAGGGCTCTTCTTACAGGCTCTACTGTCAGCTCTTGGGGTACTGGCTACATTAGGATGTGTGTGTGGCCTAATATGCAAAGGAGTTCCTGCTACAAAAGAAGTCCTGCGTCTGATCCAACATGGCTTCTCTTCTGGCATTATCTCAGGTCTTTTGCTGAAGCCTTCCATATGCTCTCTCAACTAGAACAACACAGAGAGAGCAAAAGTTTGGAGTTAAAACTAGCTGGGCCAGGCCTTCTCTCCAAAGCCTGTAGAAGGAGTAATTCACGTTCACATACGTGGCTATTTGGTCACCTGCTTTGCAAACACCAGCTAAAAAACGGGAAAAAAACAAATGAACCAAGTAGGAGTCAAGTTACACCTTCAGACCAGCGAAGTTTTATTCAGAACGTAAGCTTTCGTGTGCTAGAAGCACACTTCATCAGACGAGGAATCGGGTACAGTGGGCAGAGCTACATATAGCTGGTAAGCAGTGGTCTAGAATGCAAAACCCACTGCCTACCAGCTCTGTGCAGCTTTGCTCACTGTACCCGATTCCTCATCTGATGAAATGTGCTTAGAGCACACGAAAGCTTCTGTTCTGAATAAAACTTGGTTGGTCTTAAAGGTGCCACTGGACTCCTACTTTGTTCTACTGCTTCAGACCAACACGGCTGCCCGCTTGGACCAACCCCCCCACCAAAAAAAAAGAGCCACCGTGGAGAAAGTGTGACAAGCCCCAAGCCCCCCAAATAAATGAATCGTTCCCTGGGGAGATGGTTTACGGTCAGCCTGCCCGCTGCCAACACTTTTTGTATTTGGATGTCTCTGGCAATTGCTCAAGAAGATGATGATATTGGATTTATATCCCGCTCTCCACTCCGAGGAGTCTCAGAGCGGCTCACAATCTCCTTTCCCTTCCTCCCCCACAACAGACACCCTGTGAGGTAGATGAAGATATTGGATTTATATCCCACCCTCCACTCCGAACAGCCTCAGAGCGGCTCACAATCTCCTTTCCCTTCCTCCCCCACAACAGACACCCTGTGAGGTAGATGAAGATATTGGATTTATATCCCGCCCTCCACTCCGAAGAGCCTCAGAGTGGCTCACAATCTCCTTTCCCTTCCTCCCCCCCAACAGACACCCTGTGAGGTAGATGAAGATATTGGATTTATATCCCGCCCTCCACTCCGAAGAGCCTTAGAGCAGCTCACAATCTCCTTACCCTTCCTCCCCCACAACAGACACCCTGTGAGGTAGATGAAGATATTGGATTTCTATCCCGCCCTCCACTCCGAAGAGCCTCAGAGCGGCTCACAATCTCCTTTACCTTCCTTCCCCACAACAGACATCCTGTGAGGTGGGTGGGGCTGGAGAGGGCTCTCACAGCAGCAGCTTTCGAGGACAACCTCTGCCAGAGCTACGGCTGACCCAAGGCCATTCCAGCAGGTGCAAGTGGAGGAGTGGGGAATCAAACCCGGTTCTCCCAGATAAGAGTCCGCACACTTAACCACTACACCAAACTGGCTCTCCAGGGATGTTGCTGGCAGAAGAGCAGATGGGCAGAAATGGGGGGGGGGGGGAGCTGGAGCAGGCAGCCAAGGAAGGAATTGTTAACACTGAAGGGTGCCAAGATCCAATGGCCTTAATCAAATCACACCCTCCCCAAAACAGTTTCGTTTTGAGAACCTGCCTCCCAGCAGAAGGCTCCCCGGTACATTTGATGCACCGAGAAGATTCTTAAACAGCAAACGTGGGCAGAACCCCTCAGACGAGTCTACGAGCCAAAGTGACACCTGAAATCTGTTAATCTGAAATCTGAAACATGTTGGGTTTCAGCAATGAAATGCTGAAAGACGGAGAAAGAACAGTGGCGTTCTAGCACTGAAATAAATTAGAGGAAGCCTGGAAAACAGTGTATAGTAAAGAAATAAGGCACCATCAGACGATTGCGTTTAAAATTAATAAGACGGTCCTAGAGGAAAGATCATAAGGATCCGAAACGAGAACGGACCGGTTTTGCATCATCGGACTGTATTGTTTGGAAAGAACCTGATATCATCTTATGGACAGTTGTGTGCTTTGGATATCATCTTATGAAGTTGCGTGCTTTGGATGGTATTTGTCACTGAATTTGTGACTGAAATTTACACTGTAATACTATGTTGTTAATGGAAAGTCCTGTAATTATATTGCGATATTGTTTTGTAACCCGGAGAGTATCTTTTCTGTCATTTCCTGGGTTTCAGCGCAAAGCTGCTTACAGGACAGGGGGGAAACCTGGACTGTAAAATTTGGCTTTTAAAAAGCAAAGGGAAGGAGAACGTTTATAAGGCTTTGGTTTGAGCAACGAGGAAAGGGCAAAAGCTCTGTTTTTATGCCAGCCAGACCCCTTGCAAAGCCAAAGACCTCTTAGTCATGATCTGCAATCCATGAGATGCTTGTTAAGTCTCAAGCTGTATCAGCAAACTGTATCAGCAAATGATTAAAGGACTGGAGCACTTTCCCTATGAAGAAAGGTTGAAATGCTTGGGACTCTTTAGCTTGGAGAAACGTCGACTGTGGGGTGACATGATAGAAGAAGAAGAAGAAGATATTGGATTTATATCCCGCCCTCCACTCCGAAGAGTCTCAGAGCGGCTCACAATCTCCTTTCCCTTCCTCCCCCACAACAGACACCCTGTGAGGTGGGTGAGGCTGGAGAGGGCTCTCACAGCAGCTGCCCTTTCAAGGACAACCTCTGCCAGAGCTATGGCTGACCCAAGGCCATTCCAGCAGGTGCAAGTGGAGGAGTGGGGAATCAAACCCGGTTCTCCCAGATAAGAGTCTGCACACTTAACCACTACACCAAACTGGCTCTCCAGAGGTTTACAAGATAATGCATGGGATGGAGAAAGTAGAGAAAGAAGTACTTTTCTCCCTTTGTCACAATACAAGAACTCGTGGGCATTCGATGAAATTGCTGAGCAGCCAGGTTAAAACAAGCATAGCCACCTTCAAGAGGGGTTTAGATAAAAATATGGAGCATAGGTCCATCAGTGGCTATTAGCCACAGTGTGTGTGTATATATAAAAATTTTTTGCCACTGTGTGACACAGAGTGTTGGACTGGATGGGCCATTGGCCTGATCCAACATGGCTTCTCTTATGTTCAAACAAATCTGATGATTTAACGTTGTCAATCCCCAGGTGGGGACAGGGGATCCCTCAGTTTGAAGGCCCGCCCCCTCGCTTTAGGGTTAGTAGAAAGTGTGGGGGGGGGAGGGAAATGCCTGCTGGGCACTCCATTATACCCTATGGGAAACCAATTCCCATGGTGTATAATAGAGAATTGACCCATGGGTATCTGGGGAGAGGGGACGCTGTTTTTTGAGCTAGAGGCACCAAATTTTCAGCATAGCGTCCGGTGCCTCTCCTCAAAACACCCCCCAAGATTGGACCAGGGGGTCCAATTCTGTGAGCCCCCAAAGAAGGTGCCCCTATCCTTCATTATTTCCAAATGGAGGGAAGGCATTTTAAAGGCGTGCCGTCCCTTTCAATGTGATGGCCAGAATTCCCTTCGGAGTTCAATCGTGCTTTGCACACCTTTGGCTCCTGGCTCCGCCCCCAAAGTCCCCAGATATTTCTTGAGTATTTTTTTTTTAAGGTGCAGTGACCAGAACTGTACAATATTCCAAAAGAGGCCATACCATAGATTTATACAGGGGCAAGCTGCAGTATAGCAGTCCAAGCTCTGCTCACAACCTGAGTTCGATCCCAGCAGAAGCTGGGTTCAGATAGCCGGCTCCAGGTCGACTCAGCCTTCCACCCTTCTGAGGTTGATAAAATGAGTCCCCAGCTTGCTGGGGGGAAAGTGTAGATGACTGGGGAAGACAATGGTAAATCACCCTGTAAAAAGTCTGTCATGAAAACGTTGTGATGCGACGTCACCCCGGAGTTGGAAACGACTGGCGCTTGCACAGGGGACTTTGTCGTTGTTCAGTCGCACAGATGAGGACGACATCTTTTTTTTGTGTTAATTCTAGAAGGTGTTGCAGATCTTCATAGAACTGGTCCACTTCAGCCTCTTTTGCATCAGTGGTTGGGGCATAGACTTGGATTACTGTGATATTGAATGGTTTGCCTTGGATACAGACTGAGATCATTGTCATTTTTGACATTGTATCCCATTACTGCCTTCCTCACTCTCTAGTTAACTATAAAGGCCACACCGTTTCTTCTATGGGACTCTTGCCCACAGTAATAGATGTAGTGATCCTCTGAGTTAAATTTGCCCATTCCCGTCCATTTTAGTTCACTGATTCCCAAGATGTCAACGTTCAGTCTTGCCATCTCTTGTTTGACCACATCCAGTTTACCTTGATTCAGAGATCTTACATTCTATGTTCCAGTGCAGTATTGTTCTTTGCAAAGGAAAAAGACCGCTGTGTAAATAATTGCAACCAACACGACCCCAAAAGGGTACACAGCCGCGAATGCTGCAAATAACATGCACTCAGACACTTATAAAAAATACTTAGTATATTCATAAGTACATAAACTCACACGTGCTGATGTTTGAAAACAGTTGGCACATTACATATATAACTCTCATTTCATCTCCCACAAACCCTTAAAGATGCGTGAACAATGAGTTCTGGAGATAATTGTCACTGGATTATCTCCATGGATATGGATCAAGTGTCTATGGATCCAGTGACAATTATCTCCACAACTCATTGTTCACGCATCTTTAAGGGTTTGTGTGAGTTGAAATGAGAGTTATATATGTAATGTGCCATGTGTTTTCAAACATTAGCACGTGTGACTTCATGTATTTATGAGTATACTAAGTATTTTGTATAAGTGTTTGAGTGCATAAGTTTTTTGCAGCATTCATGGCCCTTTTGGGGTTGTGTCGGTTGCAATTGATTACACAGCATCAGAATTCCCTTTCACCATCAGACACATCCGCAGCTGAGCGTCCTTTCGGCTTTGGTCCAGTGACTTCACTCTTTCTGTGGCTACTTTTGCTTGCCCTCTGCTCTTCCCCAGCAGCATATCGGGCACCTTATGAACATATGAAGCTACCTTGTGCTGAATCAGACCCATGGTCCATCAAAGTCAGTATTGTCTACTCAGACTGGCAGCGGCTCTCCAGGGTCTCAAGCTGAGGTTCTTCATGCCTATTTGCCTGGACACTTCTTAGTTGGAGATGCCGGGGATTGAACCTGGGACCTTCTGCTTACCGAGCAGATGCTCTACCACTGAGCCACTGTCCTTCCACCTTCCGACTTGAGGGGCTCATCTTCCAGCGCGGTGTCTTTTAGCCTTTTGTCACTGTCCATGGGGTTTTCTTGGCAAGGATGGCGGAGTGGGCTGCCATTTCCTTCTCCAGCGGATCGCATTTTGTCTGGGTTTTCAGGGGGCTACCTTTACTTTTTATTATGATACTGGCTGGTTTGTTTTCAGCCCCCTTTCTAATAATCCCCAGGAGAGCGTTGGCCTCTTTAAACTGAAGTTGCACGCTTGTGTCGCCATCTTCGGTGAGTGCTCTACCACATGCTTTGGAGAACAGACGCTATTGGGTTTCAGTTTCCAAAGAGAGAGAAGACAGCCCCATTGTGGCTACGGGAAGAGGTTGGCAAGCTCTAGCAGGCACACGAAAACGTGCGGATCGCCTGCCTGGCATGAGTTCAGTGCTTTGGCAGTCTAGCCGGTTGGTATTTAGTTACCTGTGTCATTCACCTATTGCCCGTCTCATTGACGAGCTTTTAGATTTTACCCCCAAAGCAGTGAGCTCCTGGGCAAATATCTGACAGATGCTGAGGCGTTGCTGAAGATCACCGTATTAGGACAACAAAGTACAGCAGCCTCTTCCAGACAAGTGGCTACACCTGTCTTTCAAGCACAGGTCAATCTCTTTTGCCAGTTTGGTGTAGTGGTTAAGTGTGCGGACTCTTATCTGGGAGAACCGGGTTTGATTCCCCACTCCTCCACTTGCACCTGCTGGAATGGCCTTGGGTCAGTCAGCGCTCTCTTATCTGGGAGAACCGGGTTTGATTCCCCACTCCTCCGCTTGCACCTGCTGGAATGGCCTTGGTCAGCCAGAGCTCTCTTATCTGGGAGAACCGGGTTTGATTCCCCACTCCTCCACTTGCACCTGCTGGAATGGCCTTGGGTCACCCATAGCTCCTGCAGGAGTTGTCCTTGAAAGGGCAGCTCCTGGGAGAGCTCTCTCAGCCCCACCCACCTCATGAGATGTCTGTTTGTGGGGGGAGAAGAAATAGGAGATTGTAAGCCGCTCTGAGACTTTGATTCGGAGAGATGGGCGGGGTATAAATCTGCCTCCTTCTTAATTTCCACTCCAGCCAGAAATCTAGCCTCCTGTGTAAGGTCAAAATAGCTGTTCTTCCAATATATATGCTCTCCTACCTTGGAGAGTTTTTGAACAGAGGCTAGATGGCCATCTGACAGCAATGAAGATCCTGTGAATTTAGGAGGAGGTATCTGTGAGTTTCCTGCATTGCGCAGGGGGTTGGACTAGATGACCCTGGGGGTCCCTTCCAACTCTATGATTCCTTGGGAGGTGGTGGGCTCTCCTTCCTTGGAGGTTTTTCAACAGAGGCTAGATGGCCATCTGACAGCAATGAAGATCCTGTGAATTTAGGAGGAGGTATCTGTGAGTTTCCTGCATTGCGCAGGGGGTTGAACTAGATGACCCTGGGGGTCCCTTCCAACTCTATGATTCTAGAACAGACATTTCCAAAACAAACGTATTTATTGAAAGATACCTGCAGAACATAAACCTCTTCGCGGGAGAGAGGACAGCGTGCATCTTGCCGGAATTCTATTGCATCACTCCATTTGTATTTTTGTAGTGCTCTCTCAGCGTTCGCTATAGCCCTAAGCCACAGTGCAACATGGAATTTAGATATTGTCACCTTCTCCGGGTGCAGGCAGGCAGGAGTCCAAAGCCAGTCCAAGGTCAAAGTCCAGGAAGTCAAGCAGGAGCCAAGTCACCAATGCAGAATCACAAGCCGGAATCAGAAGTCAATGTTCAAAAGCCAAAAGGTCAGGGTGCTAAGGAAATCAGGCAGGTCAGGATCAGGGATCAGGAAGGAGCGTGGATGCACGCCAGAGAATAGACTTGTTGCTTCCACAAGGTTACCAGGTCCTGGGTGGGAGCTATATGGGAGTCTCAATCAGCCTGCTCCCTGGGTGGCAGCAGCTCTGCTAGAACTCAGGGCTGAGAGATCTGAAGCATCCGTGTGCCTCATGTCTTTGCTCCGAAAGTTCTTTCCGGAGCCTGCTTCGAACTCTTGAGATAGAAGGAGGAGAGCTGGGAGGAGACTGATCAACAGCTGACACTGGTGCCTGGAGAGTGATTGATGGGCCAACTGCTGTTTGTTCAGCTGAGGAACTGGCTGGCAAATCTTCCAGGTCTGTTAACCCTTCCAGCTGCTCCTCGTCAGGGCTCATGACAGATATGAAACCATCACAGAAAAGCCACAGTCTTCCTTCCCCCCGAGGGACCTCTCCAGGCAGCTTGTGACGGGGAAAAACTCAAGACAGCATTGTAAAAGAGAAACCTCCTGCAGTTCTCAACTGTCTTCAGGACCTTCGAG
Organism: Heteronotia binoei; assembly: GCF_032191835.1. Classification (NCBI taxonomy): domain Eukaryota; kingdom Metazoa; phylum Chordata; class Lepidosauria; order Squamata; family Gekkonidae; genus Heteronotia; species Heteronotia binoei. The sequence goes on along the minus strand of NC_083228.1, from coordinate 141,987,990 downwards.
ATTCTTTGGAAATTCACAATTCCGCTTGCTATCCCGAGGGGTCATGGCTAGTCGAAATATCTGCATCCAACAACAGTGTCACAATGACCATGCTGCAAAGTGGAGAGCGGGTTCCTGGCCCTGAGGCCTTCAGAGCCAGATGTGGCTCCTGGTATTGCAGCCATCCCTTTGATCTGCATCCATATGATGCATCATCTAAGACACCCACGGTCAGCAAGGTAGCTTTCCACCCCAAGGTGCAAGACAGAGCTGTTCCACCAGGTCTTTGGCTGAGGCGGTAGCCTCCCTGGTGCAATGCGGGGCTTTTTTTGGAGTAGGAACTGCTTTGTATATTAGGCCACACCCCAATGTTGTAGCCAATCCTCCGAGAGTTTACAGGGCTTTTAGTACAGGGCCCACTGTAAGCTCTTGGGAGGATTGGCTACATCAGGAGTTCCTTCTATAAGAGAGCACAAGAGAGCCAGCTATAAGAGAGCCAGTTTGGTGTAGTTGTTAAGTGTGTGGACTCTTATCTGGGAGAAGCGGGTTTGATTCCCCACTCCTCCACTTGCAGCTGCTGGAATGGCTTTGGGGCAGTCATAGCTCTCGCAGAGCTGTCCTTAAAAGGGCAGCTGCCGTAAAAGAAGAAGAAGATGTAGATATTGGATTTACATCCCGCCCTCCACTCTGAATCTGAGAGCGGCTCACAATCTCCTTTATCTTCCTCCCCCACAACAGACACCCTGTGAGGTGGGTGGGGCTGGAGAGGGCTCTCACAGCAGCTGCCCTTTCAAGGACAACCTCTGCCAGAGCTATGGCTGACCCAAGGCCATTCCAGCAGCTGCAAGTGGAGGAGTGGGGGAATCAAACCCGGTTCTCCCAGGTAAGAGTCCACGCACTTAACCACTACACCAAACTGGCCCTCAGCCCCACCTACCTCACAGGGTGTCTGTTGTAGGAGAAGAACGTAAAGGAGATTGTGAGCTGCTCTAAGACTGATTCAGAGAGAAGGGCGGGGTATAAATCTGCAGTCTTCTTCTACAAAAACCCCCCTGCTGCAATGGCTCTGCTCAAATGTTGAATTGATCTGCTACCCTAGGGGCATGTCATCTGTTTTATACCAGCTGGAGGGATATTCAGGAGAATTTTATGAGGAGATGAAATTTGATACCGCCAGCTGTAGTATTTGAGTCTTTTCTTTTAGTGCTTAATACTGTTTTTAATCATATGAATTAATTTTAACTCTGCATTTTTGTTGATTGTCGTTACCTGCCCGTGAGCCTGTTGTGGGAAGGGTGAGTTATAAATTGAAAATAGTTTAAAAAAATAATTATTAACAATAAGGTCTGTGCAGGGAATTCTAAGGTGCTAGCATGGCCGACGAGTCGTCGTCTGGAAATGCTTCTTTATACAATAAGGGTCAAAATGAGGAATTCACTTGTCAGAGGGCGTAGGGGTGGTCACAGGCATAGATGGGGGATGAGAAAGACTGACAGAAGAGAGGTTTAACAGTGGATAAAGGGGAACCCTCCACGTTCAGAGGCAGTCAGTACTAAATTCCAGTACCAGTAGGCAACATCGGGGGAAGGCCTCTGCCTCTATGCCCTGTGACTGGCCCTCCAGAGGAACTGGAACTGCACAAGACAGGATGTCGTTATGAAGGCCTCGACCTCTCTGCCCTGTTGTTGGCCCTCCAGAGGAACTGGTTGGCCACTGTGTGAGGCAGGAGGCTGGACTAGATGGACCCTCACTGGTCTAATCCAGCAGAGCTCTTTTGATGGTCTTACAAAGGCCTCAGCCTTTCTGCCCTGTTGTCGGCCCTCCAGAGGAACTGGTTGGACACTGTGTGAGACAGGATGCTGGACTAGATGGACCCTCACTGGTCTGACCCAACAGGGCTCTTTTGATGTTCTTGTGAAGGCCTCAGCCTCTCTGCCCTGTTGTTGGCCCTCCAGAGGAACTGGTTGGCCACTGTGTGAGGCAGGATGCTGAACTAGATGGACCCTCACTGGTCTGATCCAGCAGGGCTCTTCTGATGTTCTTATGAAGGCCTCAGCCTCTCTGCCCTGTTGCTGGCCCTCCAGAGGAACTGGTTGGCCTCTGTGTGAGGAAGGATGCTGGACTAGATGGACCCTCACTGGTCTGATCCAGCAGGGCTCTTCTGATGTTCTTAGGATGGCCTCAGCCTCTCTGCCCTGTTGCTGGCCCTCCAGAGGAACTGGTTGGCCACTGTGTGAGACAGGAGGCTGGACCAGATGGACCCTTCATGGTCTGATCCAGCAGGGCTCTTCTGATGTTCTTAGGAAGGCCTCAGCCTCTCTGCCCTGTTGTTGGACCTCCAGAGGAACTGGTTGGCCTCTGTGTGAGGAAGGATGCTGGACTAGATGGACCCTCCCTGGTCTGATCCAGCAGGGCTCTTCTGAAGTTCTTAGGGCCCTGGCTTAAAGCGCCAAGGCTTCCAAGGACCCTGGGTTAACTGCTTTACCTCTGCCTCATTTCCCCACCAGTAGAACAAAACAAAAAAGGGCCCACTTTGTCAACGCTGCTTGAAAGATGTATTTTTAAAAAAGGAATGAAAGACTCCATGCATGCCAGAATCGCTGTACAGTTTATAAAGCTGAAGAACAGATGAACACATGAAGCTGGAGGGGGAGACTGGATTTATACTCTGCCCTTCGCTTGGGAGTCTCAGAGCAGCTTACAATCTCCTTCCTTTCCCCTCCCTACAACAGACATTCTGTGAGGTAGGTGGGGCTGAGTGAGCTCTCAGAGAACAGTTCAGAGGCAGTTATGACTGACACAAGGTCACTCCAGCTGGTGCAAGTGGAGGAGTGGGGAATAAAACCTGGTTCTCCCAGATAAGGGTCATCGCGCTTAACCACTGCACCAAACTGGCTCTTATACTGAATCGGACCATCCGTCTATTAGAATTCCGTCTTGTCTTCTCAGACTGGCAGCAGCTCTCCAGGTCTCAGGCAGAGGTCTTTCGCATCACCTGCTACCTGGTTCTTTTCACTGATACGCCGAGGATTGAATCTGAGACCTTAGAATCATAGAGTTGGAAGGGACCTACAGGGCCATCTAGTCCAACCCCCTGCACAACGCAGAAAACCCACAAATACCTCCCCCCCTCTTATATTCACAGGATCTTCATTGCCGTCAGATGGCCACCTAGCCTCTGTTTACCTTCTGCCTACCAAGCAGATGCTCTGCCACTGAGCCACAGCCCCTCCTCTGATGGTATACAGTGGCGCTCTCCCTGTTTTTATGGACATCTTAAAATATCTCTGCAACAGAGGATCTGAATGTGGCTATATTGCTGTTATTCAGTGAAAAAGAACTGCAAATTATTATGCACCAGTGAGATGAATGGCGCTTTGCTGGATCCATCCGCTCAGTCTCGGGCTTGCGACTGGAGGGAGAAAAATCAGGGAAAGAACCAGCTGAGGGAATCTTTTCCTGAAGCAGAAGGGGGGGGGGGTTTGAAGAATCCCTACTCATTTGTTACTCTGCTTTCCAGCGCTGGAGCTTGGATGCGCTGGAATGAGTCAACAGATGACAGGGGCAGGCTGGAAGTCTACTAATGAAGGCAGAGGAAGGGCTGGGGAGAGCTCGAGGGACTCATTAAGGACGGAAAAGTTAAGTTACCGAAAGGCAGCAAGACCGAGGGAGGAAAGCATTGAGTCTCCCCCTCCTCTGTTTGGTGGGCAACGACAAAAGCTATAACCCTTGAAGCCAAATGCACCGGAGGAGTTAACGGGCAGGGAGTGTGGCTGCTTTTGAAGAAGGAAACGCGATCAGAGGAAGACCCGTCTAGAAATCCAGCGTGCTACAAACAAACAAGGAAGCACACGCTTTGGGAAAGAGGACATCTCCAGACTCGGGAACGAGAGAAGTCTAAAATCCAGAGAGAGGGAAAATATAAAACTTAAGGTAAGGTGTTCTTTGTAAGATCCTTAACGGCTCCGTGAATATATAAGGATAGATAACGCACAGTTTATTGAGAAGTGCAATGGAACTGAGAACAAATGCAGAAGTCCAAAGGGCGATTCTGTGAGTCCGTTCATGAAGAACTATTAAAAGTCTGCGCCGGGTTCTGTTCTAGGCAGATTTAAGGCCGTTTGGTCAAAGCCCTGTTCAAGAATCCACAAACAATAACCCCGGTCTGAGAGAATTGCATCCCCCCTTCTCATCTGACCGAGTTTTAGCCTTATACATAGTTGTCTTCAGTTTCTCTTTGGAGGCTGCCTGCTCTGCACCTGATGAATGTCAAGATATAACACGGGGAATCTCTATCCAGCTGCAGACTGTTATTCCATTGGTGAGGGCAATAAAGAAAATGGAATTTTACTGAGAGCAAAGGGATCAGAATGATTCTCGTAAGACTTCGCTATCGCCACGTAGCTGTTTATAGGAGCGGAGGGGCACCTACGCAGCACAAGTGAGCTCTCTCTGTACGCTTTTGGAAATCATAAGCTGTTTTAATCAAAATCTGGAAGATACACATTTTCACGGTAAATCAACCTGAGGCTGCCCCCTAAGCTCAGTGTCACAATTCCAGTGTATCAGCTCAGAGAGGAAAAAATTCAATTTGTGTGTGTTCTTTTATCCAGGGAGAAGCCTTCCACGTTCAGCTTCGCATAACAGAAGAGATGGTGTGAGCAAGACACAAGGAGCTAATTCAGCGCTCCGCTCTTCACCACCCAATGAATTCTCCGAGTGCTTCCATTTAAAGGTACAGCTGGATTCGAGCCCAGCGGCACCTCAAAGACCAAACTAGATTTTGGGGGGATCCACATCAAGGAGCAGCTCGGCAAACTGTTTCCGGGATTACCAGAAACGGTCCCAAGTCGGCGCGCTCGTTTTTAAGCTCCCCCCCTGAACCGGAAGCAAAAAATTCTGGATACGAGCGCAGAACCTCTCGGGATAGCAGATGAGGAGTTTACAATGATGATCTTCTGTCAGCATCGTACCGGACCAAAGAGAAAGAACGCATTCCTCGGCTTTGTAAAGTGTTTGAGGAACGGCCGATCTCTGAACGCGTCTTCCTGGGCACCGCGATGGCTTTGCCTTTGAACGCATTTGGATCTAGCAATGGATCTACGCTGCTGGCCGCCGGGGACGGAAACACCCTGCACTGGCCGGCCCTGCTGATCCTGATGGTCATCATCCCCACTATCGGGGGGAATATCCTCGTCATACTGGCTGTGTCCTTGGAGAAAAAGTTGCAATACGCCACGAATTACTTCCTCATGTCCCTGGCAGTGGCCGATTTGCTGGTCGGGCTGCTTGTGATGCCGATAGCCCTCCTCACTGTAATGTTTGGTGAGTATTAGATTCTGCTCGTATAAAAGGAATTATCCTAAGCAAGCTGTGGTAAATACTCTCTTTTTTGGAAACGGATATGGAATCGCAGCTGACTTATGGCGACCCTCTAGGGTTTCGGCGGCAAGAGACGTTCAGGGGTGGTTGGCCGCTCCTGCCTCCGTGTAGCAAACCCCAAGGCTTCCTTGGTGGTCTCCCACATACAAACCACGGCCGACCCTGCTTAGCTTCCAAGATCACAAGAGATCAGGCTGGCCTGGGCCATCCAGGGCTAATAACCATGTGCTGTCCAGTTGCAGCCAACTTACAATGACCTCGTAGGGTTTGGGGGGGAAGCCAGAGACCATTAGAACTGTTTTGCCCTTGCCTAACTCTGCACAGTGCCCCCTGGACTGCCTTGGTGGTCTCCCATCCAAGTGCTAACCAGGGCCCAAGAGCTTCCAAGATCGCAAGACATCAGGCTAGCCTGGATCATCCAGGCCTAATAACTGTGTGCCGTCGAGTTTCCCTTTGGATAAACATCTGGAGCGGAGGTCCATCAGTGGTTATTAGCCACAGCGTAATGATGGAACTCTCTGTCTGGGGCAGTGATGCTCTGTATTCCTGGTGCTTGGGGGGAGGCAACAGTGGGAGGGCTTCTAGTGTCCTGGCCCCACTGATGGACCTCCTGATGGCACTTGGGTTTTTTGGCCACTGTGTGACACAGTGTTGGACTGGATGGGTCATTAGCCTGATCCAACAGGGCTTCTCTTATGTTCTTATGTAACACAGAGTGTTGGACTGGAGGGGCCATTGGCTTTATCCAACATGGCTTCTCTTATGTAACACAGAGTGTTGGACTGGAGGGGCCATTGGCTTTATCCAACATGGCTTCTCTTATGTTCTTATGTAACACAGAGTGTTGGACTGGAGGGGCCATTGGCTTTATCCAACATGGCTTCTCTTATGTTCTTATGTGACACAGAGTGTTGGACTGGATGGGCCACTGGCCTGATCCAACATGGCTTCTCTTATGTTCTTATGTGACACAGAGTGTTGGACTGGATGGGCCACTGGCCTGAACCAACATGGCTCCTCTTTTGTTCTTATGTGACACAGAATGTTGGACTGGAGGGGCCATTGGCCTGATCCAACATGACTCCTCTTATGTTCTTAGTTGCATCCAACTTATGGCAAATCTGTAGGGTTTTCAGGATAAGGGACAATTAGAGCTGTTTTGCCCTTGCCTGCTTCTGCATAGTGACCCTGGATTCCTTGGTGGTCTCCCATCGAAGTACTAACCAGAGCCCACCCTGCTTAGCTTCCAAGATGTGAGGATTGGGCTACCCTGGGCCATCCACTTCTGACCGATGCCTTCAGCTCCCATGTCAAGCACAAACATAAAGCAAGACAGTGCTATCCAGCCAAAACAATAGTGCTCTGGGGGAAAGAGAGTGAATTACAGGGGGGTGGGGGGGGAGAAAAGATCACACTTCACAGATGTTGCCTTGGCTTCAGCTAGACACACAGCTGTGATAGTTTCAGAACTTAGACGAAAACATACACACACACACACACACACACAAGCAATTCCTACGAAGCCGAGGTCAGGAGTCTGTCTAATATGGGAGCCAATGGTGAATTCACGATCAACGCCACTGATGGGCGCCTTTCCCAAAAAAAGCTTCACTTCACTAACTAGGTTTTTGGTGTTGTAAGCGCTTGATTCAGGCTTTCTGCACAACGAAAGAGATTGAGACAGTTAGTTAGTTTTAAGAAAATACGCCTTAATTTCGGTGTGGTTATATGATGGCCTTGCCGAACGTTCTCTGTAATTGCTAGTCCCGAATGGTCAAACCTGAAGCAATTTTAAGTACTGCGCACGAGAAATTCAGTTCATATAATCCTCAGTGGCATTTCTCCCCCACTTTTGGCTTCTACTTTTGGGGCAGGGCTAGAAAGGGGTGTGTGTGTGTGTGTTTGAACTTACGTCAGCTACCAAAATATAATAATAATGGGGAAGTTTAGAATTCGATCCATGATTCAAGATCCTTTTGTCGCCAGGGTACGCTGGAAGTTTCAAGTAAGGGGAGACGGTGTGGCTTCAGCAGCTGGATTTTTGGCCTTAAAGGCACAGTTGCCAATTCTTTGTAGGGAAAACCCTGGGGGTTTGGGGGTGGAGCCTGGGAGGGGGGGGGTTGGGGATAGCAGGGACCTTGTCAGCATCATAATGCTTTGGAGGGTTGACTGTATAGGCCAGGGGTGGCCAACGGTAGCTCTCCAGGTGTTTTTTTTTGCCTACAACTCCCATCAGCCCCAGCCAGCATGGCCAATGGCTGGGGCTGATGGGAGTTGTAGGCAAAAAAAAACATCTGGAGAGCTACCGTTGGCCACCCCTGGTATAGGCAACCACTACCTCCAGGGGAACTGATCTCTGTGATCTGGGGTATCAGTTATAATTCTGGGAAATCTCCAGGCTCCACCTGGAGCTTGGCAGCCACACTTGGAGGCCACACAATTTATTTTATTCCACTTCTATCCCGCCCTCCCCGCAGAATGCTCCGATGCACTGCAGATGAGCAGAAGAACTGCAAATCAGCACATTCTGGGACTGACAGAACAGGGCATGTTGGACGCAGTGTTCCCTCTAAGCTAAGTTAGTGTGGACCAGCTCACAGCTTTTAAGCCTCTGGCTCGCACGTTTTTTTTTTTGTCTTCGCTCAGGTAAAATGGCCCCAGAGCAAACGAATCTATGCAGTAGCTCACAGTTTTAATGCCAGTAGCTCACAAAGTAGCAGTTTTGCTCATAAAACTCCACACCTTAGAGCAGGGGTGGCCAACGGTAGCTCTCCAGATGTTTTTTTGCCTACAACTCCCATCAGCCCCAGCCAGCATGGCCAATGGCTGGGGCTGCTGGGAGTTGTAGGCAAAAAAACATCTGGAGAGCTACCATTGGCCACCCTGGCTTAGAGGAAGCATTGGTTGGAAGCCGAGTTAGTGTGAGCTAGCTCATAGATTTTTACCCTCCGACTCACACGTTTTTCTCTTAGCTCTGTAAGGATGACGCCAGAGCACACTAATTGATGCAACGGTCCACAACTTTAATGCCAGTAGCTCACAGCTTTAATGCCAGTAGCTCACAAAGCAGAATTTTTGCTCACAACTCTCTGCAGCTTAGAAGGAACACCGGTTGGAAGGTGAGGAAATGCTGTCTTGGGCTTCTGGTTGCAACAAAAAAAGGCTTTTACCTTAGCAATCCACACCTCCTGTGGAGGTTTGCCTCTCAGTTACTGGTCAAGGCTGTTTAACTGAGGCAGCCTCCCCGCCTGAAACCTCATTTCACAGCCACTCACAGAGAACACGAAATTCTGCCCTAGCAAAATGCACACAACTCATTCCACCCGCGGGACTACGGTTCTGCTGTGCCACTCGAAATACAGGATTTCCTAGGGTAGAATACCAGATCTGGTGCCCGTTTACAGGGAAATGCCAGCCAATTCATCCAGAATTATGCCAGCACACCACAGGGTCTGTACATAACAGAACATGCTAACGAGACGTCTACAACGTATGCTGAAGTCTCTGAACATCACCACAGGAGAGCAGATTTGACGTTCAAAGTGCAGAAAGCGTGTTCACCTCCATTTGCTATGGCAGGGGTGGCCAACGGTAGCTCTCCAGATGTTTTTTGCCCACAACTCCCATCAGCTCCAGCCATTGGCCGTGCTGGCTGGGACTGATGGGAGTCGTAGGCAAAAACATCTGGAGAGCTACCGTTGGCCAGCCCTGTGCTATGATGCCTGCTTCCCAAACACAGCAGTTTGGTTTCCCTCACAAGCCACTGACCCAAGATGACCCAGCTAGATCCCACGGCAGAGTGGGGATTCGAACTGGGGTCTCCCAGATCCTAGGTCCCACACCTTAACCGCTACATAATGCTGGCTCGTTCTGGCCCTGTGACTGTGACTACTGTTACCCAGATGGGAACAAACCATCAAGAGCACTAGAAGAGAGAGAGTGTGTGTGTGTGTGAAGTCTTTTAATGCAAGGAAACAAGTAAGGCTATAAAGTTCAGTACAAAACAAGAAGATGATGATGAAGATATTGGATTTATATCCCGCCCTCCACTCCGAAGAGTCTCAGAGCGGCTCACAGTCTCCTTTCCCTTCCTCCCCCACAACAGACACCCTGTGAGGTAGATGAAGATATTGGATTTATATCCCGCCCTCCACTCCAAAGAGTCTCAGAGCGGCTCACAATCTCCTTTCCCTTCCTCCCCCACAACAGACACCCTGTGAGGTAGATGAAGATATTGGATTTAGATCCCGCCCTCCACTCCGAAGAGTCTCAGAGCGGCTCACAATCTCCTTCCCCTTCCTCCCCCACAACAGACACCCTGTGAGGTAGATGAAGATATTGGATTTATATCCCGCCCTCCACTCGAAGAGTCTCAGAGCGGCTCACAATCTCCTTTCCCTTCCTCCCCCACAACAGACACCCTGTGAGGTAGATGAAGATATTGGATTTAGATCCCGCCCTCCACTCCGAAGAGTCTCAGAGCGGCTCACAATCTCCTTTCCCTTCCTCCCCCACAACAGACACCCTGTGAGAAGAAGAAGATATTGGATTTATATCCCACCCTCCACTCCAAAGAGTCTCAGAGTGGCTCACAATCTCCTTTCCCTTTCTCCCCCACAACAGACACCCTGTGAGGTAGATGAAGATAATGGATTTATATCCCGCCCTCCACTCCGAAGAGTCTCAGAGCGGCTCACAATCTCCTTTACCTCCCCCCCCCCTCACAACAGACACCCTGTGAGGTAGATGAAGATATTGAATTTCTATCCCGCCCTCCACTCCGAAGAGTCTCAGAGCGGCTCACGATCTCCTTTACCTTCCTCCCCCACAACAGACACCCTGTGAGGTGGGTGGGGCCGAGAGAGCTCTCCCAGAAGCTGCCCTTTCAAGGACAGCCTCCGCCAGAGCTATGGCTGCCCCAAGGCCATGCTAGCAGGAGCAAGTGGAGGAGTGGGGAATCAAACCCGGTTCTCCCAGATAAGAGTCCGCGCACTTAACCACTACACCAAACTGGCTCTCCAACAAGACGACAAAACACACATGGCTTAGGGGGTGCAAAGGTCATTCTCACCCCATGCCATGCAAATTAAAGGGCAGTAATTCCTTCCTTGCCTTGGAGCATTCAAAAAAGTCCATCATTCTGTGGTTCATTCTTACAACGACCCTGCAGAGTAGGCCACGCAGGCCTGTTTTAAAACATGCTGGGGTGAAGCTGCACACGTGCGGTCCTGCAGACCGGGAGGGGCAGTCAAACTCCGCACCCTCTGCTGCTCCCAACACACCACCTAAATTACGTCGGCTAAGAGAACACAAGAGCAGGTCTGCCTTCTGCGGAACAGGCAGTATATAAACTAGGGGGTGGGGGGATGAAGTGGGATGCAGGAGAGTGCGCTACCCCCCAGCAACCGTTCCCGTGAAACAGATCCTCCTCCTCCCTACCAGTCCCTCTGATTATAGAATCAAAGAATCATAGAGTTGGAAGGGATCCCCGGGTCATCTAGTCCAACCCCCTGCACAATGCAGGCAACTCACAGACACCTCCCCCTAAATTCACAGGATCCTCATTACTGTCAGATGGCCATCTAGCCTCTGTTGAAAAACCTCCAAGGAAGGAGAGCCCACCACCTCCCGAGGAAGCCTGTTCCACTGAGGAACCGCTCTAAACTCACAAACACTTCCCCCTAAACTCACAGGATCTTCATTGCTGTCAGATGGCCATCTAGCCTCTGTTGAAAAACCTCCAAGGAAGGAGAGCCCACCACCTCCCGAGGAAGCCTGTTCCACTGAGGAACCGCTCTAAACTCACAAACACTTCCCCCTAAACTCACAGGATCTTCATTGCTGTCAGATGGCCATCTAGCCTCTGTGTAAAAACCTCCAAGGAAGGAGAGCCCACCACCTCCCGAGGAAGCCTGTTCCACTGAGGAACCGCTCTAAACTCACAAACACTTCCCCCTAAACTCACAGGATCTTCATTGCTGTCAGATGGCCATCTAGCCTCTGTGTAAAAACCTCCAAGGAAGGAGAGCCCACCACCTCCCGAGGAAGCCTGTTCCACTGAGGAACCGCTCTAAACTCACAAACACTTCCCCCTAAACTCACAGGATCTTCATTGCTGTCAGATGGCCATCTAGCCTCTGTGTAAAAACCTCCAAAGAAGGAGAGCCCACCACCTCCCGAGGAGGAAGCCTGTTCCACTGAGGAACAGCTCTAACGCTCAGGAAGTTCTTCCTAATGTTGAGCCGGAAACTCTTTCTGATCTAATTTCAACCCGTTGGTTCTGGTCCTGCCTTCTGGAGTCACGGAAAACAATTCCACACCCTCCTCTAGAAGACAGCCCTTCAAGCGCTTGAAGACGGTGATCCTATCACCTCTCAGCCGCCTCCTCTCCAGGCTAAACATCCCCAGCTCCTTCAGCCTTTCCTCATAGGACTCGGTCTCCAGACCCCTCACCATCTTTGTGATTATGCTCCTCAGATCCAAATTAACTGACGGGGAACTTCCTGAAAGTGATGCATCTGGCTGCTATCTACTCATGTCCCTTTGTCACGGTATGTCCACAGCTCTGCAAGGAGCTCTCTCTGGAGATCCAAACAATATCCTCGCTTCTGGCCTTTAGCCGGGCAACGAAGATCCCCTTTTGCCCCTCTGCCTTAAGTTTTCCCCCTTCCCCCAAAGTACATGATTGCCCCAAAATCACCCTGTGAATCTCCACGGCAAGATGGGGATTTGAACCTGGCTCTCCCAGACCCTACTCTGAAGCTCTAACCCAGTGGTGTCAAACATCTGGCCTGGGGGCCGAACCAGGCCCTCCCCCGCCAGAGGGCTCCTATCAGGGCCCCGAGCAACTGGCTGCCTTCTGCTTCCTTCTCCCTCTCTCTTGCTTCCTTCTGCATCTCAGCTTGCTTTGCCAGGCTTGCTCAATCGCACAGGAGCTCCAGAGCAAAACCTCTATTTTCTCCATTGGCTGAGGCTCCTCCAATCCCCTGAGGAGGGCAGGAAAGAGCCAGAGCTTCCTTTGCCCAGTTCCCTGGATCCCATGGGAGAAATACAAAGAAAGCACCTTTAAGACCAATGAGTACTAATGTTTTAAGTTTTTTAAAAAAATCTTTGTGTTTGTCTATGTCCTTTATAAAGTTTATATCTCTGCTATCTAAAATAGGTACATATATGGCCCGGCCCAACATGGCCTGGCCCACCAAGGTCTCATTTATGGCAGGTTCATCCCTCATAACAAATTAGTTCTACAGCGCTGCTCTAACCACTACACCACGCGGGCTTTCACAGGGTGGCTCCTGTAGAACAGTAGCAAGCAGCTAGGCCTAGGGGTTGCCAAACCCAAGGTGGGGGCCTGAAGACCTCCCAGAATTGCAACCGAACTCCAGACAACAGAGATCTGCCCCCCCTGGAGAAAACGGCCACCTTGGAAGGTGGACTCTAGAGCAGGGGTGGCCAATGGTAGCTCTCCAGATGATTTTTGCCTACAACTCCCATCAGCCCCAGTCATTGGCCATGCTGGCTGGGGCTGATGGGAGTTGTAGGCAAAAAAAACATATGGAGAGCTACCGTTGGCCACCCCTGCTATATGGCATTAAATTTGGTTGAGGTCTCTTCCCCTCCCCAAACCCAGACTCTACCACAAAATCTCCAGGAGTTTCCAAATCTGGAAATGGCAATCCTAGCCAGGCCTGGCCCCAAAGAGACCTTTCTCAAAGGCCAAAGTAGGCCTGAAAAGGACCCTGGCCTCTCCCCCGCCTTTCCACTCAGAGAAATCCAGGCTGGAATATTGGAATACTGAAGTTGCCTAGCAACAGCCACTGAAGGAATCTGTTTAAAGCTACAGATGCTCCTTTTATCATTTTCAGGTGTTTTTTTTTTTTAAACCCTAATGTTCGAGAGGGGTTTCAGATTTCAGATTTTCCTGCAAACCTGGGGCATCATTCAGGTTTGCAAGAAGGCTCCATCTTGCCTGTTCATAGCTCCAGCCAATGGACTGAAGCATCCAAAGATTTGGCAGACTTCGCTATTAGTACATGGATGCTTTTAAACAGCTGCGTTTAACATTAGTGCCTTAGACTCCTAGGAAGAAAGGCAGGAACTGCTTTAAAACAAAACGCAAACAAAAAACATGCCTGGAAGGTGTCCTTTGGAGGCTGAAGCTGAAATGCTCCCTGACTTGAAAGGATACCACCCCGTCCCTTTTCTTTAAGGTTGCTTTCTTCTAACTTCAAAGGAGGAGCAAGCGGCCCTAGCAGGCCTCGGATTCAGCAGGAGCTCACAGGAGCACAGCTCCTGAACCTTTCTGAGGGTCCCCCCTCCTCCTCTCCACCTACCTTGTTCACTGAATAGTAGGTGCAGCTGCATAACAATCCCTGGATGAGGAGAGCGGGCAGCCAGCCAGCCACCAGGGGCTTTGCCACACCCCCAGCAGCTCTCATTAACCCCTCAAGAAGCCCGCACGACCCTTTCTCCACTTCTTATGTTATTTTGGGCAGTGGGTGACTTGCTGGCCTTTTGGGGGGAGGTGGTCATGGAGAGCCCCAGGTGACTGAGGCCTGCTTGGGCAGGCCTCGCTCACCCGGGGCTCTCCTTTCTCGCATCAGGTTGCTTTTGGCTGGTGGGGAGGGGGGGCGGCATTTGCTAATGAGTTACACTGAAGAGCTCCACCACCTATTTTTCTACAAAACGACCCCTGGTCACAACAATAAACCCCGGTCGCCGATGGGATACAGAAACCGTACTATTACGGCAGAGATCAAAACCGATAGCACGGTGAAATGAGAGACAAATAAAAAAGCAAGCTGGACTCAGAAGGCCCGGGGTAGCTGGGTCTCGTTAGATCTCACTGGAAGCTAAGAAGGATCGGCCGTGGTTAGAACCTGGATGGGAGACCACAAAGGGTCGTCACGCAGAAGCAAGCAACGGAAAACCACCTCTGCTCATCTCTTGCCTCAAAAACCCCACAAAGGTAGCTTTAAATTGGCTGCGACCCGACGGCACTTTCTGCTCCTTAATCTCTCCATTAATCCGGTGGCGCTAAAGCTGCTGTAACCAAGGTTAAGAAAAACCACGCTTGGAATCTTAATACGGAAGCAGACAAAAAAAAAAAAGCATCCTTTACGCTGCGAGAAGTTTAAACAGGTGTGAGCGGGGGGGAGACATCGCAAATAAATAGCAGGGGTGAGATTATTCGCAAGCGTTTTTAAAACTCGGCGGGTCCAAAAGCTGAGCCGACTTCCCCCGAAGATGTCTACTTGGCAAGCCGACACCAAGTCTCCCCCCCACCCCACAACAATGGGTGGAAGAGGCGAAGCATTCGGACAAAGCCATTGCTCGGCGGGGAGAGGGGTCGTGGCCTGAAGCGAGAAGCTGCGTTGTGCCCCGGTAATCCCTGAGAAATTCATTAGCTGGAGAAATGTTTAAATTAAGAATTATCGGGGCTAGAGGCGGCCAATCCCGCCCAACCCTTCCCGACTTCTCGGGCCCCCAGTGTTTTCACAGTTGTCGAGAGCGCAGGGACACTGAAAGCAAATATTATTCCTTTGAATCCTGACAGTTTTATTTACGCGGAGGATCCGAGAGAGAGAGAGAGAGAGAGAGAGAGAGAGAGAGAGAGAGAGAGAGAGAGAGAGGAACTGTTTGGAACAGGGAACCGTCAGTTCTTCGCACTTCTGGGCTGGCGGGGCGGAGGGGGAGAAGGGGGGGGGTCTTCAACAGGACGATCAGTCACATTCACTAGACCTGTGGTTTATCAAAGGTTTCACAGCCGGGTTTATTTATAAAAGAAATTTACTTCTGCTTCTCAAGACCGACTTGCAAAGTAAACCCCTGATATTTTTCACAAATCCTGACTGAGCTAGTACGTTTTGCGCTTATAAATATGCGGCGCTGATGAACCATTGGCTGCATTTCAGGACTGTTTTGCCGGTTCTGAAGAGGCAAACCCAAAATGCCCATCAAGTCTTCCGGAGCATCTTCTCCCAAGTTCTCCTGTTCCTCCTTCTCCCCCTGGCCTTGTGACACACTTCCGGATCCCAACTGCACAGTCCGAGAAC
The DNA here is from genome assembly GCF_032191835.1 of Heteronotia binoei. Lineage (NCBI taxonomy): Eukaryota > Metazoa > Chordata > Lepidosauria > Squamata > Gekkonidae > Heteronotia > Heteronotia binoei. The sequence continues at coordinate 141,972,574 of NC_083228.1, read as the reverse complement.
CACTGCGTCAGGCCTTTCCCCGCCAAGACACCCCAAACAGCAGCTACCAATCAGAGTGGGCAATACCAAGTTTGATCTGAGAGAGAGGGGCTGGGGCAGGGGTGGCCAAACTGCGGCTCGGTAGCCACATGCGGCTCTTTCGCGCATGTTCTGTGGCTCCTGAAGCCCCCACTGCCCCTGCTTGGAGAAACCATTTCTCTCTTTAAATCACTTTTCCAAGCCAAGACAACCAGCGGCTTGGAGAATGCTTTTAAAGTTAAAGTTGCTTTCTTTCTGCCTCTCCCTCCCTCATCTTCCTTCCTTCCTTCCTTCCTTCTCTCAAACATCTGACGTTCATGTCTTACAGCTCTCAAACATCAGATCTTTATTCTATCTGCTTCTTATGTTAAGCGAATTTGGCCACCTCTAGGCTGGGGTCTCGGACTGGAGCGTCCACGCTGCATACTGACGGTGCCGAGTTCAGTGTTTGGCTTCTCCAACCGAAAAGTCTTAAGTAGCAGGTGTTGGTTAAGGCCTCTTTGACAGGGATCGTGGAGCAAGGATGTCAAACACGTGCCGTGAGGGCTGGACTAGGCCCTCGGAGGGCTCCTATCTGGTCCTTCTCCCTCTCTTTTGCTCCTTTCTGTCTCACAGCTTGCCTTGCCAGGATTTCTCAGTTGCACAGATGCCACAGAGCAAAGCCTCTATTTTCCCTATTGGCTGAGGCTCCTCTCTTGGGGAGGAAATGGAGGGAGAGTTTGCTTTGATACCGGAAACCCCCTGATACCCTACGGGGTCTTGAAAACCCTACGGGGGTCACCATTAAGTTAGCTGTAATCTGACGGCCCTTTCCACCACTTCATCGTATCTGGCTTTGAAGGGCAGGCAACGTTTCCTCCTGTTCCTCCTATTCTTCTGTCCCTGGCAGGAAAGACAGGCTATTAACATGACCGAGCCCGCGGCATGTGAAACAGGATCTGAATCCAACCCCACCCAGAGTCAAGACCGACACGGGCTCACTGGAAACATTGCCGATGGGACGCAGAGGTTAAAGCAGGGGTGGCCAAACTTGCTTAACCTAAGAGCCGCGTAGAATAAATGTCAGATGTTTGAGAGCCGCAAGACATGAATGTCAGACGTTGGAGAGAGGGAGGAAGATGGGGATGGGGAAGGGAGAGAGAGGTGGAAAGAAAGCAACTTTAACTTTCACAGATTCATAGAATCATAGAGTTGGAAGGGACCTCTAGGGTCCTTGCACAATGCAGGAAACTCACAAATACCGCCCCCTAAATTCACAGGATCTTCATCGCTGTCAGAGGGTCATCTGGCCTCTGTTGAAAAACCTCCAAGGGAGGAGAGCCCACCACCTCCCGAGGAAGCCTGTTCCACTGAGGAACCGCTCTCACAGTCAGGAAGTTCTTCCTAATGTTGAGCCGGAAACTCTTTTGATTTAATTTCAGCCCATTGGTTCTGGTCCTACCTTCCCGGGCCACAGAAAACAATTCCACACCATCCTCTAGATGACAGCCCTTCAAGTACTTGAAGATGGTGATCCTATCACCTCTCAGTCGCCTCCTCTCCAGGCTAAACATGCCCAGCTCCTTCAACCCTTCCTCATAGAACTTGGTCTCCAGACCCCTCACCATCTTCGTCGCCCTCCTCTGGACCCCTTCCAGCTTCTCTATACCCTTCTTAAAATTGTGGTGCCCAAAATTGAACACAATACTCCAGGTGAGGTCTTACCAGAGCAGAGTAAAGCGATACCATCACATCACAAGATCTGGACACTATACTTCTGTCGATGCAGCCCGAAACCACATTTGCGTTAATCTTTAAATGCGTTCTCCAAGCCATTGGCTCATTTGGTTTAGGCGAGTGATTTAAAGAGACAAATGCCTTCTCCAAGCCAGCCAATGGGGTGGTGAGGGCTTCAAGAGCCACACAATATGTGTGAAAGAGCCACATGTGGCTCCTGAGCTACAGTTTGGCCGCCCCTGGGTTAGAGCGTTGATCGAGAACCCAGGAGACGTGTTCAAATCCCCACTCGGCAAAGAACCTCACTGGGTAACCTCGGCTGAGCCACTCTCTAGCTAACCCACCCTGCCAGGCTGTTTTATTTATTTTTTATTTTATTTATTTGAGATTTATATCCCGCCCTTCCCACCAGGTGGCTCAGGGCGGCTTACAACATATAAAAACTAACATAAAATATAAAATTATGCATAAAAGGAGAGCCAGTTTGGTGTAATGGTTAAGTGTGCGGACTCTTATCTGGGAGAACCGGGTTTGATTCCCCACTCCTCCACTTGCATCTGCTGGCATGGCCTTGGGTCAGCCATAGCTCTGGCAGAGGTTGTCCTTGAAAGGGCAGCTGCTGTGAGAGCCCTCTCCAGCCCCACCCACCTCACAGGGTGTTTGTTGTGGGGGAGGAAGGTAAAGGAGATTGTGAGCCGCTCTGAGACTCTTCGGAGTGGAGGGCGGGATATAAATCCAATATCTTCTTCTTCTTCTTAAAAATTAACATTCCAAATTTACATAATTAAAATCTAGACATTCACATAATTATGTACTTAAAACATTCAAGACATACGGCGGTCTTACAGCTACACTCAGTTTCAAATTCCCATGTTTCAGCGTTTCAGTATTTCAGTGCTGGTTAGTTCTAGTTGGTTGTAAGCCAGCCGGAAGAGGACTGTCTTACAGGCCCTGCGGAATTGAACAAGGTCCCGCAGGGCCCTTGCCTCTTCCGGCAGCTGGTTCCACCAGGAGGGTGCCATTACTGAGAAGGCCCTATCTCTTGTAGTTTTCAAACGGGGTTCCTTTGGCCCGGGGACAATCAGGAGATTTTGAGTTCCCGATCTCAGTACTCTCCGGGGAACGTGTGGGGAGAGACGGTCCTTCAAGTAGGCAGGTCCTAGGCCTGTTGTCGGATAAAGCCTGAGAAATTGACAGAGATGTATGCTGTCCCTTAGCTAGTGCAGTGACCTAGTCCAGCGGTCCTCAACCTTTTTGGCACCAGCGACCGGTTTTGTGGAAGACAATTTTTCCACGGACTGGGGGGAAGGAAGAGGGGGCGATGGTTTCAGGATGATACAATGGTGCACTTTATTTCTATTAGTTTGGTGCAGTGGTTAAGTGGGCAGACTCTTATCTGGGAGAACCGGGTTTGATTCCCCACGACTCCAGTTGCATCTGCTGGAATGGCCTTGGGTCGGCCGTAGCTCTGGCAGGAGTTGTCCTTGAGACGGCAGCTTCTGAGAGAGCTCTCTCAGCCGCACCCGCCTCACAGGGTGTCTGTTGTGGGGGAGGAAGGGAAAGGAGATTGTCGGCTGCTCTGAGACTCTGTCCTTGAAAGGGCAGCTTCTGGAGAGAGCTCTCTCAGCCTCACCTACCTCACAGGGCATCTGTTCTGTGTGGGGCGGGGGAAGGTAAAGGAGACTGTGAGCTGCTCTGAGACTCTGAAATTCGGAGTGAAGAGTAGGATATAAATCCAATGTCATCGTCTTTGTCTTCTTCTTACTACTACTACATTGTAACATATAATGAAATAATTATACAACTCACAGCCCATTTTCTAACAGGCCACAGACCGATACTGGTCCAAGGAACGGACATTGGGGACCCCCTGGTCAAGTCAATAGATTTTTAGAGGGGGGGGGAAATTCCATGCTTAAGCTGTGCCCAGACGCTTTAAAATTAAAGGCAAAGGTAGCCCCCTGTGCAAGCATCAGTTGTTTCCGACTCTGGGGTGACGTTGCTTTCACAACGTTTTCACGGCAGACTTTTGACGGGGTGGCTTGCCATTGCCTTCCCCAGTCGTCTACACTTTCCCCCCAGCAAGCTGGGGACTCCTTTGACCGACCTCGGAAGGATGGAAAGCTGAGTCAACCTCAAGCCGGCTACCTGAACCAGCTTCCGCCGAGATCGAACTCAGGTCGTGAGCAGAGGGGTCCGACTGCAGTACTGCAGCTTTATCACTCTGCGCCACGGGGCTCTTTTGCTTTAAAATTAGGCAGCCGTTCATCTCCGACCCCAACGCTGAAGTCTACATTAGTGCCAAGCCCAGCACACTCCTCTTGAAAAAATCAGCAGAGGTAGAGGGAAGGAAGGAAGGCAGGCAGGCAGGCATCCGACCAGCAAAGCATAAAGACGAGAAAACACTGGTTTATTCATTGGAAACCCAGCTAGCCCTTCATTCTTGAAACGTGGAAAATACACACCTGCACGCACAAGAGGCCACACATTCCTTAGTTTCAACAACATTATTTTGAGTTACAGGGAAAATAGTTCTGGCCTGGCTAAAGAAAGCCCTGTTGCTTCAAACAGTCCAATTTAATTGGTTATTTTAAGCCTTCTGAAAATCTGGCTTGACTGTATTCCAAGAACATGAGTTTAAAGGACTAAGAAATTTAAGGAAAGTTGGGGGAGGAGGGGAATCTTTGCTAGAAGACGAAGAAGAAGAACATATTGGATTTATATCCCGCCCTCCACTCCGAAGAGTCTCAGAGCGGCTCACAATCTCCTTTCCCTTCCTCCCCCCTCACAACAGACACCCTGTGAGGTAGATGAAGATATTGGATTTATATCCCGCCCTCCACTCCGAAGAGTCTCAGAGCGGCTCACAATCTCCTTTCCCTTCCTCCCCCCTCACAACAGACACCCTGTGAGGTAGATGAAGATATTGGATTTATATCCCGCCCTCCACTCCGAAGAGTCTCAGAGCGGCTCACAATCTCCTTTCCCTTCCTCCCCCCTCACAACAGACACCCTGTGAGGTAGATGAAGATATTGGATTTATATCCCGCCCTCCACTCCGAAGAGTCTCAGAGCGGCTCACAATCTCCTTTCCCTTCCTCCCCCACAACAGACACCCTGTGAGGTAGATGAAGATATTGGATTTATATCCCGCCCTCCACTCCGAAGAGTCTCAGAGCGGCTCACAATCTCCTTTCCCTTCCTCCCCCACAACAGACACCCTGTGAGGTAGATGAAGATATTGGATTTATATCCCGCCCTCCACTCCGAAGAGTCTCAGAGCGGCTCACAATCTCCTTTCCCTTCCTCCCCCACAACAGACACCCTGTGAGGTGGGTGGGGCTGGAGAGGGCTCTCCCAGCAGCTGCCCTTTCAAGGACAACCTCTGCCAGAGCTATGGCTGATCCAAGGCCATGCCAGCAGGTGCAAGTGGAGGAGTGGGGAATCAAACTCGGTTCTCCCAGATAAGAGTTCGCACGCTTAACCACTACACCAAACTGGCTCGCACCAAACTGCTAGGCGTTTTGGTTCAATTAAGCATGTCGTGCGCTTCCTACTTTGCGATCAGTTTTTCTGCAATCAATACTGAGAATTGGTCAGAAAAAAATCCTGCCTTTACAATAAAAAAACTTGAGCACATTAAGCGTAGAAGACGACCGTAGAATTACATTTATAGTGTGCAGACTCTTCTCTGGGAGACCCGGTTTGATTCCCCACTCCTCCCCTTGCAGCTGCTGGAATGGCCTTGGGTCAGCCAGAGCTCTGGCAGAGGTTGTCCTTGAAAGGGCAGCTTCTATCAGAGCACTCTCAACCCCCGCCCCCACCTCACAGGGGGAGAAGATATAGGAGATTGTGAGCCACTCTGAGAGTCAGAGTGAATGGCAGGGTATAAATCCAATAGAGAGAGCCAGTTTGGTGTAGTGGTTAAGTGTGTGGGCTCTTATCTGGGAGAACCAGGTTCGGTTCCCCACTCATCCACTTGCAGCTGCCGGAATGGCCTTGGGCCAGCCATAGCTCTCGCAGAGGTTGTCCTTGAAAGGGCAGCTTCTGTCAGAGCTCTCTCAGCCCTGCCTGCATCACAGGGTGCCTGTTGTGGGGGAGGAAGGTAAAGGAGATTGCGAGCCACTCCAGGACTGTGAGATTCAGTGAAGGGCAGGGTATAAATCCAATATCCTCCTCCTGCTGCCACTGCCACAGCAGTAATGCCAATTGCCACGTAGAGGTCAGGAAGGAATTTTCCTCTATGCTGGATTGGCTCAGAGATCCTGAAGGCTTTCTGCCTTCATCTAAGCCAGGGGTGTCAAACATGTGGCCCAGGCGCTGAATCAAGCCCCCAAAGGGCTCCTTTCAGGCCCGAGCAGCAGGCTCTTGTCTGCTTCCTTCTCCCTCTCTCTCGCTTCCTTCTGCTTCTCAGCTTGCTTTGCAAGGCTGGCTCAATCGCACAGCAGAGCTACGGAGCAAAACCACGATCTTTCCCATTGGTTGAGGCTCTTCCCCTCCTGGTCCCCTGGGGAAGGAAGGGAAGAGCCAGAGCTTCTTTTGCCCAGTTCCCTGGATCCCAGGGGAGAAACACCAAGAAAGCACCTTTAAGACCAACAGGTGCTAATATTTTAAGCATGTTTTAAGTTTTTTTTAAAAAATTATTTGGTTATGTTTGTCCGTGTCCTTTAAAAAGTTTATATCTCTGCTTAAGATAAAGATAAAGGAAGTCCCCTGTGCAAGCACCAGTCGTTTCCGACTCTGGGGTGACGTTGCTTTCACAACGCTTTCATGGCAGGCTTTTTTACGGGGTGGTTTGCCATTGCCTTCCCCGGTCATCTACACCAGGGGTGGCCAATGGTAGCTCTCCAGATGTTTTTTGCCTACAACTCCCATCAGCCCCAGCCATTGGCCATGCTGGCTGCAGCTGATGGGAGTTGTAGGCAAAAAAAAAGCATCTGGAGAGCTACCATTGGCCACCCCTGATCTACACTTTCCCCCCAGCAAGCTGGGTACTCATTTTACTGACCTCGGAAGGATGGAAGGCTGAGTCAACCTGAGCCGGCTACCTGAAACCAGCTTCCGCTGGGATCGAACTCAGGTCGTGAACGGAGAGTTCCGACTGCAGTACTGCAGCTTTACCACTCTGCGTCACGGGGCTCTTGTATTTCAACTACCTCCTCTAAAATAAGTCCACATGTGGCCCGGCCCAACAAGGTCTCATTTATGTCAGATCCGGCCCTCATAACAAATGAGTTTGACACCCCTGATCTAAGCAGATCGCTGGGGGGAGTGGAAAGGATTGCTGTGAACCCCTGCGCCGTGCAGGGGGTTGGGCTGGGTAACCCTGGCGACCCCTACTCACTCTACGTCATTTCGGGCTGCCGGCTTCTAAAATTCAAGATGACACCGCCACCGCCGACATGACGAACCTTCCAGAATTTACTTTGCACCCAATATCTGAACCAGGTAATCAGCGGGGACTCAGCGGAGGCTGAGATAAGATCCCTCTTACTGAGATGTGGAGTTTTATGCCCTTGATTTGTGGCATGATTTGTACGTTGTAAAATGAGTTTCTCCAAGGACTGGCGGTCCAATAAGCTACGGATCTGCGAACAATTTGTACATCTGTCTCGTTGCTCGCTCTGCCTCACACATCAGACACAAACGGCCTTGGAAGAGTTTCGGCCTTCAAACGGCACCGTTCGCATGGGGTTTTGTAGGTCCTCGTACGGGATGGGGGGGTCACCTATCAGAAACGTCAAGCTTACCGGCACTGCCTGAACTCAAACAGTCTTTTCTTGTTGTTTAGTCGCACAGTTGAGTCTGACTCTTTGCAACCCCATGGACTAAGTCACACCAGGCCCTCCTGTCTTCCACCATCCTCCGAAGTCCGCTCAAATCCATGTTTGTTACATCAGTAACACTGTCCAGCCATCTCATCTTTTGCCGTCACCTTCTTCTTTTGCCTTCTGTCTTTCCCAGCATCAGGGTCTTCTTCAGTGAAAGCTCCCTTCTCATTGGGTGGCCAAAGGATTTGAGCTTCAGCTTCAGCATCTGACCTTCCAGGGAACAGTGTGGGTTGATTTCCCTTAGGACTGACTGATCTCTCGCTCTGGGAGAGTCGGTTTGGTGTAGTGGTTAAGCGTGCAGACTCTTATCTGGGAGAACCGGGTTTGATTCCCCACTCCTCCACTTGCAGCTGCTGGAATGGCCTTGGGTCAGCAATAGCTCGGGCAGAGGTTGTCCTTGAAAGGGCAGCTGCTGTGAGAGACCTTTCAGCCCCACCCACCTCACAGGGTGTATGTTGTGGCGGAAGAAGACATAGGAGATTGTAAGCCGCTCTGAGTCTCTGATTCAGAGAGAAAGGCGGGGTATAAATCTGCAATTCTTCTTCTTCCTCTGATCTTCTTGCAGTTCAAGGGACTCTCAAGGTTCTTCTCCAGCACCACAGCTCAAAAGCATCTATTATTTACAGTCTTTACAGAGACCCAGAACACAACTCGAAAAACATGATCGTAACACTTCTAAAAAGGGCACTGGCAACACAGACATCGTTAAGACAGGCCAATCCCATCTTAGGGCAGGGATCCAGATCGGACAAGGCTCGTGCCCACTGCTTTTGTTACAAGCAACCCAAGGGAGGTTGACATCCAAAACAATCCACGACACCAAACCTGACTTGACAGAAAGAGAACTGGATGGAACAGGAGGAGACGATGTCAACAGCTTTTAACAGGACGCTACCGAAGCGCGTGTTGGGCTGACACACGGCGCAGTGGTTGTGCCGGGTTTCTAGATCAGGATATGTAAAGATTTAAAGAATCCAGTCTGCCCAAAAACGGAATAGGAAGCAGGGTATTGATGGAACTCTCTGTCTGGGGCAGTGATAAAAGAAGCCCTGTTGGATCAGGGCAATGGCCCCTCCAGTCCAACACTCTGTGTCACAGAAGAACATAAGAGAAGCCATGTTGGATCAGGCCAATGGCCCCTCCAGTCCAACACTCTGAGTCACATAAGAACACAAGAGAAGCCCTGTTGGATCAGGCCAATGGCCCATCCAGTCCAACACTCTGTGTCACATAAGAACATAAGAGAAGCCATGTTGGATCAGGCCAATGGCCCCTCCAGTCCAACACTCTGTGTCACATAAGAACATAAGAGAAGCCCTGTTGGATCAGGCCAATGGCCCCTCCAGTCCAACACTCTGAGTCACATAAGAACACAAGAGAAGCCCTGTTGGATCAGGCCAATGGCCCATCCAGTCCAACACTCTGTGTCACATAAGAACATAAGAGAAGCCATGTTGGATCAGGCCAATGGCCCCTCCAGTCCAACACTCTGTGTCACATAAGAACATAAGAGAATCCCTGTTGGATCAGGCCAATGGCCCATCCAGTCCAACACTCTGTGTCACATAAGAACAGAAGAGAAGCCATGTTGGATCAGGCCAATGGCCCCTCCAGTCCAACACTCTGTGTCACATAAGAACATAAGAGAAGCCATGTTGGATCAGGTCAATGGCCCATCCAGTCCAACACTCAGTATCACACAGTGGCCAAAAAACCCAGGTGCCGTCAGCAGCTCCATCAGTGGGGCCAGGACACTAGAAGCCCTCCCACTGTGCGCCCCCCACACACACTGGTTGGCATTGAGCAGTGGGCTACTGGGAAAGGCTTTCCCCCTAACGTTACTCTTCACTTTGGCTATGAACGGTAAGAACATAAGAGAAGCCATGTTGGATCATGCCAGTGGCCCATCCAATCCAACACTCTGTGTCACATAAGAACATAAGAGAAGCCATGTTGGATCAGGCCAGTGGCCCATCCAGTCCAACACTCTGAGTCACATAAGAGAAGCCATGTTGGATCAGGGCAGTGGCCCATTCAGTCCAACACTCTGTGTCACACAGTGGCCAAAACAACCCCAGGTGCTATCAGGAGATCTATCCATCCCTCCCACTGATGAACCCGCAGGTGACCCTCCTGATGGCATTTGGGTTTTAGCCACTCTGTGACACAGAGTGTTGGACTGGATGGACCACTGGCTTGATCCAATATGGCAGGGGTGGCCAACAATAGCTCTCCAGATGTTTTTTGCCTACAACTCTCATCAGCCGCAGCCAGCATGGCCAATGGCTGGGGCTGACGGGAGGTATAGGCAAAAAAACATCTGAAGAGCTACCGTTGGCCACCCCTGCAATATGGCTTTTCTTATGTTCAAGTTACTGTGCACACAAAGAACAAAGGCTTGTGTGTGTGTGTGTGTGTGTGTGTGTGTGTGTATGCAGCTGGAAATCATGTTGACCTCTGGCGACTGACTCCTACTGGGGGTCTGGAGGATATTCAGGGAGGTGGCTGAATAAGCCTGCCCATGCCTCCTGACTGGGTATTTCAAGGACAGTTTCCCACCCAAGTACTAACCACAGTCGACCCTACTTAGCTTCTGAGACCTGACTATCCAGGTCAGGGCACCGAGAACAAAGATCTTGACCCCTTTTTTTCTCTCTCTCTTTCAGAGATCGCGTGGCCTCTCCCCCGGGACCTGTGCCCCGTCTGGCTGTTCCTCGACGTCCTCTTCTCCACGGCTTCCATCATGCATCTCTGCGCCATCTCGCTGGATCGCTACATTGCCATTAAAAAGCCAATCCAAGCCAGCCAGTACAACTCCCGGGCTACGACCCTCATCAAAATAACGGTGGTGTGGCTGATTTCGATAGGTATGCGGGGGGAAAAAACACCAGCAAAGGGAGCTTGTGGTTCGTAAAAAGGCTGGGCTGAGCACTGCGGGGAGCGGGGAGACCGGAGCAACATCCTGCAAATGTTAGTCTGTCGTGTTAGCCACGTTAGTCTGTCCGTAGCAGTAGAGAATACGAGCCCCGTGGCGCAGAGGGGCAAAGCTGCAGAACTGCAGTCCGAGCTCTCTGCTCACGGCCTGAGTTTGATCCCGGCGGAAGCTGGGTTCAGGTTGCTGGCTTGAGGTTGACTCAGCCTTCCATCCTTCCGAGGTCGGTCAAATGTGTCCCCAGCTTGCTGGGGGGCGGGGGGAAGTGTAGATGACTGGGGAAGGCGAGGGCAAACCACCCCGTAAAAAGTCTGCTGTGAAAACGCTGTGAAAGCAACGTCACCCCAGAGTCAAAAACGACTGGTGCTTGCACAGGGGACTACCTTGACCTTTTGAGAGCCCCAATGGCACAGAGTGGTAAAGCTGCAGTACTGCAATTGGAGCCCTCTGCTCATGACCTGAGTTCGATCCCAGCAGAAGCTGGTTCAGGTAGCTGGCTCCAGGTTGACTCAGCCTCCCATCCTTCCAAGGTTGGTAAAATGAGTCCCCAGCTTGCTGGGGGGGAGGAAGTGTAGATGACTGGGGAAGGGGAGGGCAAACCACCCCGTCAAAAGTCTGCCGTGAAAACGTCGCGAAAGCAACGTCGCCCCAGAGTCAAAAACGACTGGTGCTTCCACGGGGGACTACCTTGACCTTTTTTTAAAAGCAAAAATTACACACACACCAGGCTACAAAAATGCCATTATACTAGCGGGCTGTAGTTTTGGAACCCAACCCAAGACGTACAAGACGGGAAATTATGAGGTGTGTTATCAAAATACACAGAGCTAAAATCTATCAATAAATACCGTCGGCAGATGGTTTCTATTATGCTTCTCCCTTGACTTCTGAACTCCGCAAAGAGGCGCGCTGCCCATTGTCGGTGATGAGCAGGACCGAGGACAAAACGTACGTTTGGGATGACAGCAAAAATTTAAGGAGATGAGAGGAAGCGAATCAATGCTCCCGAGCTACTGTCAAATGAGGGGTGGAGTGAAAAGAAAATAGAAAGCAGAGGTTAATTGCAGTACCCGGCATAGTAGTGTCAAGAATTTTTTTTTTTTAAATATCCTTAAGATCCAATATGCTGCAGACAATGGAGAAGTGGAAAAGGTTTGACTCGGCTGCCTAAAGGACAACACCCATGATAAGGGCGGCTTCCTACATTAAGTGGGTTTTAAGAGCGCCTCCGGCAATCAGGGAAAACAGGCACGTTTCGAACAGAGGATAGGAAAACGGCCGGAGAGGCTGAGCACTTTGGAAATGACCTTTTAATATCTGATTTTAGTAGCATTAACCAAGCGCCGCTCTTAGCCAGCGCCTTATCGGCCGTGAAATGAACTTGGCTCTGTCGTGCCCCTCCCCCTTCTCAACAGTTCAAAGTCGTTTAAACACGGGAGGGTTGGATCCAACCTAAAACTCCCGGCTGACGGAAGTCATTGCCGGTTCCCCCCTTCCTGCTACAGGCTCCCTTGGTGCTTCTCTTTGAGGTCCCCTACGCGCGGGGTCTTATCCGGAAGAACCGGGTTTGATTCCCCCACTCCTCTGCTTGCAGCCACTGGAATGGCTTTGGGTCAGCGATAGATCTCACAGAACTGTCCTTGAAAGGGCGGCTTCTGTCAAAGCTCTCTCAGCCCCACCTATCTCAGAAGGGGTTTGTTGCGGGGGAAGAAGGTAAATGAGACTGTAAACTACTCAGAAACTCTGAGATTCAAAGTGAACTGCAGGGTATAAATCCAATATCGTCTTACTATTATTATTCCCTGCTCCGAGAGCAGCGGATCATGGAGATACAGTGGGAGGTAGGAGTGTTCCATTTTGAAGCCGATGGAAAATCTGGGCCTGGATCCAACCCGGAATGGAAAGAGAACCAAATGGAACCCCGAAGCTTAAAGGAAGTGCATCCCGGAAGACTAGATGCTGTGGGGTTGGGGGGGAGGGGTGAAGAGCAGGAGATATCTACTGCCTTCGTATCTATGGACTTCCGTGAAGTTTCTGACGGGCCGCTGTCAGGAACAGAACACCGGGCAGTAAGACCGCTTTTAGGTTTTCATATCCGTGCTTCCAGGTTCCCTCACCACCACCATTAGGAAAGAGAATCTCTTGGCTTGCCACTTTTACAGCAGCCGTTACCGGGCAGCGCCAGACGGACAAGGGTACAGCAAATCCCCGAAATCTAAACAAAGGGCAATCGCAGGGGAACGCTAGGCACCAAAAGTGACGGCTCAGCGGCTGAGAGCACAGCAGGGCCTCACACACGTGGCAGCCATCGCAGCTCTTCAAACACTGAATTATTCAAGAGGGCTTTTCTACACAGGCACCAGGGTGGCACTGTACAAAAGGCTTCACAAAGCTACTTAGATAAATTACTGGGGACCGCGGTCTATACGACTGTGTATAGATAGCTGTGGGCTGGCTCCTATCATGTAATTCTGCATCGTTTATTGTTTTATGTTAACAATTATGCCTTACTTCGGTTCTTCCCTAAACATAGAACCTTACTTCGGTTCTTCCCTAAACATAGGGTGAGAGCCAGTTTGGTGTAGTGGTTAAGTGCGTGGACTCTTATCTAGAAGAACCGGGTTTGATTCCCCACTCCTCCACTTGCACCTGCTGGATTGGCCATGGGTTCACCATTAGCTCTGGCAGAGGTTGTCCTTGTAAGGGCAGCTGCTGGGAGAGCCCTCTCGGCCCCACCCACCTCACAGGATGTCTGTTGTGGGGGGAGAAGATACAGGAGATTGTAAGCCGCTCTGAGTCTCTGATTCAGAGAGAAGGGCGGGGTATAAATCTGCAATTCTTTTTCTTCTTCTTCTTTTTCTAGACTTCTGGTTGGTTCTTCCAGGAAGTTTTTGGTGCTTGGGAGGGGCAACAGTGTGAGGAATTCTAGTGTCCTGGCCCCACGGTTGGACCTCCTGATGGCACCTGTTGCTGTTTTTTTGGCCACTGTGTGACACAGAGTGTTAGACTGGATGGGCCATTGGCTTGATCCAACATGGCTTCTCTTATGTTCTTGTGTTCTAGAATTCAAATCCCATTTCATGTGTCCATTGAATGTCCCAGCCATGGACTGTAACTGAGTCGCTTTCTGTAATCTGCCTTGGGTATGAGCGAGAGAAGAGAATTACAAATAATCAGAATAAATAAAATACGTATGTGACTTGCGCTCATGTCCTTCCTTGGAGGTTTTTCAACAGAGGCTAGAGGGCCATCTGACAGCGACGAAGATCCTGTGAATTTAGGGAGAGGTGTTTGTGAGTTCATTAGGGTTTGTAGAATTTAGGGAGAGGTGTTTGTGAGTTTCCTGCATTGCGCAGGGGGTTGGACTAGATGACCCTGGAGATCCCTTCCAACTCTATGATTCTATGTTTAGGGAAGGGGGCTTGAAATCCATGACAAAGCTGAGCTGACCTGTGTTTCTCCTCCAGGCATCGCTCTTCCTATCCCTATTCGTGGCCTCGGGGAAGGTGCCACGACCCTCAGGAACTTCACCTGCGTGCTGACGCCGGACCGCTTTGGAGACTTCATCCTCTACGGCTCGGTAGCTGCCTTCTTCGTCCCGCTGGCCATCATGGTCGTGACCTACTTCCTCACCATCCGAGTGCTGCGCAAGAAGGCCCACCTGATCAACAAGCTGCCGCAGCGCTTGAACTGGAGCACCGTCTCCACGGTCTTCCAGCGGGAAGGGACGCCCGGTTCGTCGCCGGAAAAGTTGGCCATGCTGAACGGCTCTAGGAAGGACAGGCCCTTGGCCAATGGGAATGAAGAGCTGCTCATGCGCAGGATGTCCACCGTTGGGAAGAAGTCGGTCCAGACCCTTACGAACGAACAACGGGCCTCTAAGGTCTTGGGGATCGTCTTCTTCCTCTTCTTGCTGATGTGGTGTCCGTTCTTCATCACCAACATCACTTCCGTCCTCTGCAGGTCTGCCTGCAGCGAGGGGTTTATCCAAAAGCTTATGGAGATATTTGTTTGGATAGGGTATGTTTCCTCCGGCGTGAACCCGCTGGTCTACACCCTTTTCAATAAGACCTTCAGGGAGGCCTTTGGCAGGTACATGACCTGCAACTACCAGACCTCGCTGCCCGTACGGGGCCTTCGGAAATGCTCCAGCAGGCTCTCGTTCAGGAATTCCGTGGCGGAGAACTCAAAGCTTTTCATGATGCATCATGGGATGCGGAACGGGATTAACCCCGTCATGTACCAAAGCCCGAGGAGACTCTCGACGATCCAGTCCTCGTCGGCTATTCTGCTGGACACGCTGCTGCTCACAGAGAACGAAATTGATAAGACGGAGGAACAAGTCAGCTACGTATAGCGAAATGGGGGCGGGGTCGGGGTCCGTGACCTGAACTCAAGTATATCAGTGTGTATATAAGGTTTTCGTCCATTATTTATACAAGACGCGGTTCTAGCAACTCATCTCCTGTAAGACGAGAGGCTCCTCTTGCCCCAGATCACCTTTCAAAATTAAGAGCTATTTATTTCATTGCCAAAAAAAAAAAAATACATATTGAAGCACTGTAAGTAGTTTACAGACGGAGGGGGTGGCGGGTTCAAATAAAAACAGCCATGGCAAATCTCACGTTGCAGACACTGGACTCCCCATCTTTGCTCTCCGAAACACATTTTGGCTCTGAATGTTCATAATCATCAACTATATGCCTCCCGACCTATCATACATGCCAATATTTTAGATTAAAGGCATGACGGAACTGGCCCAATTCTGCCTTCAGGTCCGGTCCTGCCAACTCCCTTTTGAGTTTCCAACTCCTGGAGGGAGCTTATCCTCTTCCCACCGCTAGGGCACGCTGCCACCACCTGTTCAATTTCCGGGTTCCTGACTGAGAGGAACAGGACTCCCAATCCCCCTTGCCAGTTCTTTGGGCCTGGCCTCAAGGTCCTCTGCCAACCCAGCACCTGGTTACGACAGAGACCAGAGTCCTTCTTTGGGAGACCCCTGGAGGATTGGCACCCTTGCCAACTGCATGCCTTCCCCTTTTCCTGGACTCCCCTCTTGCAGTGGCGTGGTCTAAGGCGGCTGGGGAACCTATGTGGGACAGAGGGACTACCTTTTTAAACAGACGAAATAGTTATTTAAAATTTGTAACTATGTACAGGCATTTGTAAATACAGAGTGAGCAGAAGTAATAAATGAAAGCAGGGATAAACGCTCCTTCTTTCCCTAATGTATAACTGGCCCTGACCAGACCATCCAGAACCGACTCGCCAGTCACCAAGACTCAAATCAAACTCAAACTGACTGTCAGCTTCCCCTGACAACTTTTAACTCCCCGTTCCCCTCCAAAAACCTCTAATATCAAACCCAGGTCCCACCCAGGAGCTGGTTTTCCCTCCTGCAGCCTTCCAGGAGTCCAGCCTGAAAGACTTCCTGTCTCTAGGAGGCCTCCTCAGAAGTGCTGCTTCCAGACAGGAGGCGAGGGAGAAGGAGGAATAGACTAGGCCAAAGCCTTGCCTAGAGTTTTAAAGACTCCTCTAGCCAACTCCCAGGCAAGCACAGGCCTAAAGTGGCGCTTCTCCACAAAAGGTGTTTCTTTCCAATCTAAACTTGCTGAATTACCAACGCTTCAGTCAAAGTATGCAGAATCTGGGCACACCTTACGAATATTCAGGTATTCCACAGATGAATATAGGGTGTGTTTTTGTAAGCGTTAGCTAGAGTTGCCAAGTCCAATTTAAGAAATATCTGGGGACTTTGGGGGTGGAGCCAGGAGACTTTGGGGGTGGGGCCAGGAGACATTAGAGGTGGAGCCAAGATCAAGGCTGTGACAAGCATAACTGACCTCCGAAGGGAGTTCTGGCCATCACATTTAAAGGGACAGCACACCTTTTCAATGCCTCCCTTCCATAGGAAATAATGAAGGGTAGGGGCACCTTCTTTTGGGGCTCATAGAATTGGATCCCCTGGTCCAATCTTTTTGAAACTTGGGGGATATTATGGGGAGAGGCACTAGATGCTGTACGGAAAATTTGGTGCCTCTGCCTCAAAAAGCAGCCCCCCCAGAGCCCTAGATACCTGCGGATCAATTCTCCATTATTTTCTAGGGGAATAAATCTCTATAGGGAATAATAGAGTTCCCAGCAGACATTTCCCTCCCCTCCCCCCGCTTTCTGACAACCCTGAAGCGGGGGGATGGTCTCCAAACCGGGGGATCCCCTGCCCCCACCTGGGGATTGGCAACCCTAGCGTTAGCTCCGAATTCAGCTGCCACCACCTTCCCCTCTGCCACTGGTCCCGAGGACATGTTGCCTCCCCATCAAAAATCAAGTAGCTGATGAAGGGAACTTTAGCTCTCAGAAGCTCAGTCTTTGATTCAGAGAGGAGGGTGGAGTATAAATCTGCAATTCTTCTTCTTCTTTGCAAAGAGAGCTGGGAATTCCCAACCTGATCAGGGTTGATCCGGCCAAGGTTCTGACACAATTGCACACCTGCCTTGAAACGCAAGGCCCATGGACACTGGTCAAGGCACTCAAGGGCTGGGGTTCAGAAAGCCCTTGGAACTTTCTACTTCTGCCTGCCCCATGGAACTTTCTACTTCTTGGTCCCAATGCTGTATCTCAAACCATTTCCCTCCATTTCAGAAGCAGCTGGTCACTGGATATTGGATTTATATCCCACTCTCCACTCTGAATTTTAAAGCGGCTCACAATCTCCTTTATCTTCCTCCCCCACAACAGACACCCTGTGAGGTGGGTGGGGCTGGAGAGGGTTCTCCCAGCAGCTGCCCTTTCAAAGACAACTCCTATGAGAGCTATGGCTGACCCAAGGCCATTCCAACAGGTGCAAGTGGAGGAGTGGGGAATCAAACCCGGTTCTCCCAGATAAGAGTCAGCGCACTTCACTCCACCAAACTGTCTCTCAGGAGACAGACACCCTGTGAGGTGGGTGGGGCTGAGAGAGCTCTTACAGCAGCTGCCCTTTCAAGGACAACCTCTGCCAGAGCTATAGCTGATCCAAGGCCATTCCAGCAGGTGCAAGCGGAGGAGTGGGGAATCAAACCCGGTTCTCCCAGATAAGAGAGCTCGGGCTGACCCAAGGCCATTCCAGCAGGTGCAAGCGGAGGAGTGGGGAATCAAACCCGGTTCTCCCAGATAAGAGAGCTCTGGCTGACCCAAGGCCATTCCAGCAAGTGCAAGCGGAGGAGTGGGGAATCAAACCCCGTTTTCCCAGATAAGAGAGCTCTGGCTGACCCAAGGCCATTCCAGCAAGTGCAAGCGGAGGAGTGGGGAATCAAACCCCGTTTTCCCAGATAAGAGAGCTCTGGCTGACCCAAGGCCATTCCAGCAGGTGCAAGCGGAGGAGTGGGGAATCAAACCTGGTTCTCCCAGATAAGAGAGCTCTGGCTGACCCAAGGCCATTCCAGCGGCTGCAAGGGGAGGAGTGGGGAATCAAACCCGGTTCTCCCAGATAAGAGAGCTCTGGCTGACCCAAGGCCATTCCAGCGGCTGCAAGGGGAGGAGTGGGGAATCAAACCCGGTTCTCCCAGATAAGAGAGCTCTGGCTGACCCAAGGCCATTCCAGCAGGTGCAAACAGAGGAGTGGGGAATCAAACCTGGTTCTCCCAGATAAGAGAGCTCTGGCTGACCCAAGGCCATTCCAGCAGGTGCAAACAGAGGAGTGGGGAATCAAACCCAGTTCTCCCAGATAAGAGAGCTCTGGCTGACCCAAGGCCATTCCAGCAGGTGCAAACAGAGGAGTGGGGAATCAAACCCAGTTCTCCCAGATAAGAGAGCTCTGGCTGACCCAAGGCCATTCCAGCAGGTGCAAACAGAGGAGTGGGGAATCAAACCCAGTTCTCCCAGATAAGAGAGCTCTGGCTGACCCAAGGCCATTCCAGCAGGTGCAAGCGGAGGAGGGGGGAATCAAACCCAGTTCTCCCAGATAAGAGAGCTCTGGCTGACCCAAGGCCATTCCAGCAGGTGCAAGTGGAGGAGGGGGGAATCAAACCTGGTTCTCCCAGATAAGAGAGCTCTGGCTGACCCAAGGCCATTCCAGCAGCTGCAAGTGGAGGAGGGGGGAATCAAACCCGGTTCTCCCAGATAAGAGAGCTCTGGCTGACCCAAGGCCATTCCAGCAGGTGCAAACAGAGGAGTGGGGAATTAAACCCGGTTCTCCCAGATAAGAGAGTTCTGGCTGACCCAAGGCCATTCCAGCAAGTGCAAGCGGAGGAGTGGGGAATCAAACCCAGTTCTCCCAGATAAGAGTCCGCACACTTCCCCATTATACCAACCTGGCTCCTCACGACTCCACCGTGCGGCTGGAGTCATGGTGGCAACAGCAGCACTGATGTTGTTTGAGCAAAAGTAAGCCCAAAGCTTCCCTGTGCTCACAGAACTGATTTCATGGTCCTTCAGATCCTGTCATTCAGTGTTCTGCAATTCCACCTTCCTGAAAAGCTGAACAGTACTGAGGTCAGGATGCTAGCTGTTGAAAAGATTGTGAGGGTTAAACACAGAAGCGACCTGGCTCCGTATATGAGAGTATCCAAGCTGTGTTTCCTTCGGGGACAAAATTCTGCGCTCCTGAAAAAATGAGACTCTTTTTGCCATCTTCTTCTTTGGTGGGTGACCATGTCTTTGTTGGTGAAGCCAAGTGATTAGGAAGAAGAAGAAGATTTTGGATTTATATCCCGCCCTATACTCTGAATCTCAGAGTGGCTCACAATCCTCTACCTTCCCCCCCACAACAAACACCCTGTGAGGTAGGTGAGGCTGAGAGTGCTTTTACAGCAGCTGCCCTTTCAAGGACAACCTCTGTGAAAGCTACAGCTGACCCAAGGCCATGCTAGCAGGTGCAAGCGGAGGAGTGGGGAATCAAACCCGGTTCTCCCAGATAAGAGTCCACACACTTAACCACGGCACGAAACTGGCAAACAGATGCTTCCTAGCTTCAAGTCCCTCCCCTGAATCCCCTCCCAGGCCAACCAGTGGAGGCCTCTAAGACTGGGCCTGGTTTTCTCCACAGGTTCCTGTTCCTGAAGAGCTTCCTCATGTTCCCAGCAGCCCAATGACATTTGTGGGATGCTACAACATACAGTAGCCAAGCTCCACTTTCGAAGTCATTGACTTCGCAAGCAACAGTTTCTTCATAGCCTGGCTCCGGCAACAAACCCAGTCACGGTTTAGTAGGCCCTCGGTCGTGTCCCACACGTCCCAAAGATGCAGAGGACCAACTCCTTTAGCCCACAACTTTTCAGTCATTGAAATCCCTACATGAAGCCAGTTTGGTGTAGCGGTTAAGTGTATGGACTCTTATCTGGGAGAACCGGGTTTGATTCCCCACTCCTCCACTTGCACCTGCTGGAATGGCCTTGGGTCAGCCATAGTTCTGGCAGAGGTTGTCCTTGAAAGGGCAGCTGCTGTGAGAGCCCTCTCAGCCCCACCCACCTCACAGGGTGTCTGCTGTGGGGGAGGAAGGGAAAGGAGATTGTGAGCCGCTCTGAGACTCTTCGGAGTGGAGGGCAGGATATAAATCCAATATCTTCATCTACCTCACAGGGTGTCTGTTGTGGGGGAGGAAGGGAAAGGAGATTGTGAGCCGCTCTGAGACTCTTCGGAGTGGAGGGCGGGATATAAATCCAATATCTTCATCTACCTCACAGGGTGTCTGTTGTGGGGGGGAAGGGAAAGGAGATTGTGAGCCGCTCTGAGACTCTTCTGAGTGGAGGGCGGGATATAAATCCAATATCTTCATCTTCTTCTTCTTCACATAAAAGGAAAAAACAGGTTGCTTACCTGTAACTTATGATCTTCGAGTGGTCATCTGTGCAGTCACACTGATGGGATTCAGGCGCCTGCGCCGATCACGATCGGTAACTTCAAAAGCTGCGGATTTCCGCGCCCCCGGCCCGGTGCGCATGCGCACCCCCCCCCCTTGCGCATGCTCACCGAGCCCGGAGCGGACATCCCGCCAGTTCCTTCTGACCGCTGCGTGATCCGCTGATGGACCAGCAGCAGTGGGGAAGGTGGGCGGGTAGTGTGACTGCACAGATGACCACTCGAAGATCATAAGTTACAGGTAAGCAACCTGTTTATCTTCTTCGTGGTCTCTGTGCATCACACTGATGGGAGACTAGCAAGCCAATATCCTACCTGGAGGAGGGTGCTCTGGTTCATCAGCAAGACAGCGACTGCAGCACCGCTCGGCCAACCGAAGCTCCTTGATGCCATCTCAGGTCCAACGCATAGTGCCTGACGAAGGTATGCGGCGAGGACCACGTGGCTGCTTCGCAAATGTCTCTCAAAGGCACTCCTTTCATGAAGGCCGTCGAGGTGGCCATCGCTCTGGTGGAGTGAGCTCTGATGGGACCCGGCAAGGGCCTCTTATTTAGCAAGTAACAGAGTTTTATGGTCTCCGTGATCCACTTAGAGATCCTCTGAGTCGAGACCTTGCTCCCTTGTGATGCTGGGGCATACGATAGAAGAAGTCTGGAGTCTTTCCGTAGCGGCCCCACTCTATGTAAGTAAAAGGACAGTGCTCTCTTGACATCTAGTGCATGGAGTCTGCGCTCTCCGTCTGTAGTAGGGTTCGGGAAATACACTGGCAAGTATATTTCCGTGTTTAAGTGGAAAGACGATATCACCTTTGGGAGGAATCTGACATCAGGTCTCAGCCAGACCCCTTCCGCACTAAACCGTAAGTAAGGGTTGTCACAACGGAGAGCGGCCAGTTCTCCAACTCTCCTAGCTGACGTGATGGCTAGTAGGAAGGCCGTCTTCCACGTTAGTAACTGAAGTGAGCACGTAGCCATAGGCTCAAATGGTCTTCCCGACAAAGCTTGCAGGACTCCCGGGAGGTCCCACGCTGGAGCCGGAAACTTTATTGCAGGGTACAGTCTGGCAAGGCCACGAAGGAACTTTTTAGCGTCTGGGTGAGTAAACACCGAGTGGCCCTCAATGTGCACATGCCTAGCTGATATGGCAGCCAAATATACTCTGACTGAGGATACCGTTAGTCCCTTATCAATCAGGGCGAGGAGGAAGTCCAACACAGTGGGAAGACCTGCTCTGGAGGGGTCTACCCCGTATAGTGAAGCGAATTCTACGAATTTGGCCCACTTGTAGTCATAGGACTTCCGAGTGGATGGCTTCCTGCAATTGAGAATGACTTCCTGCGCCCTTGCTGATATTGGTGCTGTTATAGCCTCCACGCCGTCAATTTCAGGTGCGGTGCGTCGTGATGGGTCACGCGCCCCTGATGCGACAGTAGCAGATCTGCGGCTGGGGGAAAATGATGAAAGACCCCTCTGGAGATGCTCAGTATTGGGGCAAACCAATGTTGCCGTGGCCACCAGGGGGTGATAAGGATTCCCCGCGGTCGTTCGCTGTGAATCTTGTAGACCACCCTGGTGATGAGCGGAATGGGGGGAAACAGATAGATGTGTTGCCCTTTCCAGGGGAACAGGAGGCCGTCCCCCAACGATCTCGGATCTGCTCCCCCTCTGCAACAGAAGTTCTTGCACTTCGAGTTGTTTCGGGTAGCAAATACGTCCACCTCTGGGGTCCCCCATTTCTGAAAAACTGGTTGAAGGAACCGCCAGTTGATTTCCCACTCGTGAAGCATGGCACCTCCGCGGCTCAGGGAGTCCGCACGAGCGTTGAGAGTGCCGGGGAGATGTGCTGCAGTTAGTGTTGTTTGAGTCTCTCTGCAAATCTCCCAAATGCGAAGCGCAAGCAGGCAAAGCTTCCGGGACACTGTGCCCCCCTGCCTGTTTATGTAGGCAAGGGCTGTTGTATTGTCCGTTAGGATCGCTACTGATTTGTTGGTCAGTAGCTTCCGAAAGGAGAGGATGGCATGATGGACTGCCAGTAACTCTAGAAAGTTTATGTGGAACCGTAGATGGCATGGTGGCCACCTGCCCCCAACGCACATGCCGTTCAGATGCGCTCCCCATCCCCATAGGGATGCATCCGTGGTTATCGTCAGGGATGGTGCCCTTCTGTGGAATGGAGCGCCTTCTATTAGATTCCGCCTTCGGTGCCACCAGTGTAGGGAAAGTAGAACTGGTACTGGAAGGACCATTCTGCGTGACGGGTGGTCCCTCAGGTGGTTGAACGCTCTGATGAACCACAGCTGGAGACTTCTCATGTGGAACCTTGCAAACTGGATGACCGAGGTGGTCGCGGCCATCAGCCCTAGAAGACGTTGGATCTGTTTCGCTCTCACAGTGGGGTTGTGGAGGAACTCTGACACTAACGATATAATGTCGTTTGCCCTGTTTGGTGGTAGAAAGGCCATGCACCTTCTGGTATCTAGGATCGCTCCGATGAACTGCGACCTTTGGCAGGGTTGGAGGTGTGACTTTCTGTTGTTGACCTGCAGTCCCAGTTCCTGCAGGAGGGTCAAGGTTATCTGGATGTGGTGTAAAAGACGATCCCTCGAGTTTGCCACCAGGAGCCAATCGTCTATGTACGGGAACACTGTTATCCCTTGTAATCTCAGATGTGCTGCCACTACTGCCATGGTCTTCGTAAAGACCCTTGGAGCTGTTGAAAGTCCGAAAGGCAGCGCTCGGTATTGGAAGTGAGATTTCCCGATAGTGAACCTGAGGAATTTTCGATGATCCGGATGTATACTTATATGAAAATATGCGTCCTGCAGGTCCAGTGTGGCCATCCAATTTCCCTGGTTGAGAAGAGGTAGAATGTTTTGCAGGGAGGTCATCCTGAACTTGTGATGAGCGATGAAGATGTTGAGCGCTCTCAAGTCCATGATAGGCCTGAGGCCACCATCCCTCTTGGGGATTATGAAATACCGGGAATAAAAACCTTGTCCTTCCTGACCTGGTGGAACCGGTTCTATTGCGTCCTTGAGTAGAAGAGCTTGTACTTCCTCCTTTAATGTGGGGGATGAAGTGGTGTAAACAACTGTAGGGATGGTAGGGTATTGCTGGAACTCTATTTGGTAGCCTGATTGAATTATAGACAAGACCCATTTGTCTGTTGTAATCTTGTTCCAAGCTTGGACAAAGGGATAGAGCCTCGTCTGGTTGCCAAGGGACGGGGATGGGAAAGAACACGGTGGGGAACAGTCAAAGGCCCTGCTTGGGCTGCCGGTTTCCCTTTTGGCGGGGAGTTGGGGTTGAAGTTGGTGAGTACTTCGTTTTGGAGCTATATTGAGTTTTGGAGAAAGAGCCCGAGCCCTTCGGTCTCCATTGTTGGTCTCCTTGTTGTTTCAGATACGGTTTCTTGTTCCAAGTTTTTGACCAGGGTCGTTTGGTCTGTGACTTTGATGAGGTAGATACCCCTAAATTCCTTGATGTTCTAATACTTTTATCCATTTCTTGTAAAACGGTGTCAGTATTAGCGCTGAACAGTCCGCTGCCATCGAAAGGTAGATCTTCTATATAAGACTGGGTATCTGGTTGGAGGGCTGTGGATCTCAACCACGAATGCCTTCTAAGTGTCACAGCCGAGGAGATGGTTTTTGCCCCAACGTCTCCCACGTGTTTTGCTGAGCTTATCTGTTGCTTTGCCAGTTGGATGCCTTCCTTCTGCAGTTTCCGGATCGCTAACATTGGTTGTTCCGGAAGGGTTGGTAAAATCGTGGACAGTTGGTCCCACAGAGCATATTGGTAGCGTCCCATACAAGCTGTGTAGTTTGCCATCTTCATACACAGTGAGCCTGCTGTATAGAATCGCCTACCCAAATTGTCCAGCTTTTTGCCCTCCCTATCGGGGGGGGTAGAATGGGTCTTCCTAGCTTTAGACGAGGAGGCAACCACCACCGAGTTTGGTTTGGGGTGGTTGAAAAGGAATTCAGCAGTAGACTCCTGAATTCTATACATGTGGTCCAGCCTGCGTGAGGATATCGGTGTCGACGCAGGCTTGTCCCATGCAGATTTGGCCGTGTGCATCATTACTGTTGTTAGGGGCAATGCTACTGCTGTGGAGGTGTCGAGTTGCACGACGTCAAAAACGTTGTCCGTCACTACCGGTTGAGGTTGGATAGTAGTGAGGGCTAGTGTTTGGGCCATCCGCTTAATGAGGTCACCGTAAGACTTGAGGTCCTCGGAAGGGGATATCGGTTGTTCTTCCCCGACCTTCTGAGAAGGTGATGGTTCCTCAGGAGAAGAAAGGTTGCCCTGTTCTTCCGAGGTTGATTCTCCCTCTGACTTAGAGTCCTCCGGGGACTCAGAGCGCTCCGACCGGGGTTGTGGTGTGTCCGGGGTCTTGCTAGGTTCTGGAGTCACTTTTGTGTGTCCTCGGGGCCGAGGGGAGCTCCCCTGTTTGGGGGGTTTTTTGGTGTCGGGAGGTTTCGACAGCGACGCCGATGGTGTATGCCTTGGTGTATGGTACGATGTTCGTGATCTCACCGACGCTTCAGATTGTTGGTCCCACTCCAATTGTCTGGGGGGCAGCCAAGGGAAAACTGACGGCATCGGATAAGAGCCATACAAGTACTGCCACTGTCTCTGGTCCCACGGTATCGGGGGTGGTGGCTTCGTTAGCGGTGAGCTTCCTTTAGGTTTCGGCCTCGGTGAGCGAGTGACCGATGATCCGGCTTCGGTCGAATCTCTCGATCGGTGCCGACGTCTAGGGCTCCTGGAGCGACTGCGGGATCGGTCCCGACGTGTGCTTCGGGAGCGATGGCGTGGGGTAGTAGATCTGCGTGGGCTGCGCGATCGACCCCGTAGTGGAGTGGTGCGATCGTCTCCTCTGGGTTGAGGTGATGGAGTTCGCGGGCGACGATCTTCGATCGGGCTCTGTTCCGTTCCCGAGCGTTGCGCAAGCTCGATGTCGCGGTCGGAGTCCGACGAAATCGCTATTTGCGTCGACATGGAGGAGAGTGTCGGTGGGCTGAGTCGCCGTCTCGGGGAGGCAAATAGTTTCAGAGGCGGAACTGAGCCTGTTGCCAGTCGCACTGGCGATGTCGGAACGGAGGCCGCAGAGTGCCCGCTGAGTTTGGGCTTGTCTGCCTTTTTCTTCTTCTTCGCCTCGGTGTGGGCTACCTTCTCCTCTCTAGGCCGTTTCGCAGGCGTAGAGGAGTCCGACTTCGGTGCCGAGCCCGCTTTATTGTTGGGGCGATCGGCGTCGGTAAGGGCCCTGTCGGCATCGACCGACTCCGATGTCGATGTGGTCGACATTTTCTTCGGCGAAAGTGCTCTTTCCATTAGTGCAGCGGCTAGACGGGCTGCGCGATTTTTCTTTGTTTGCTTCGAAAACTTCGAGCAATGCGAACAGGAGTCGGGAATGTGGGACTCTCCCAGGCAGAGTAGGCAGAGAGAATGTCCGTCTGGCGGGGCTATCTTGCTGCCACACCTCGTACACCTCCGAAAAAATCCCCAGCGCCTTTCCATGCGTGGCGGGAAGGATGAGGGGGAGGGGAGGATGGGAGGGTGGAAAAGAAGCGGGAAAATCCCGAACAAAAATCGCCCCTTTTTCCTTTTAAGTCCAACACAATAAACTAAAATAAGAAAGACAAAACAAGAAATTGGAAATCCACAATCCTAATATATATAAGGACAAAGCACCGACCGTAGCGTGAAGATCAACTGATCCAGGCGGCGGTCAGAAGAGAACTGGCGGGATGTCCGCTCCGGGCTCGGTGAGCATGCGCAAGGGGGGGGGGTGCGCATGCGCACCGGGCCGGGGGCGCGGAAATCCGCAGCTTTTGAAGTTACCGATCGTGATCGGCGCAGGCGCCTGAATCCCATCAGTGTGATGCACAGAGACCACGAAGAAGATACCCATTTTTTTTTAAAGCAGGCAGGGTGGCTATGAGATCTGCACTCATGCAACCAACGGAAACACAGAGATCAACCAGAAGGACATGTTTGGCTTCACCCCACCTGCGGAGCAGTTTGCACTAATTCTTCCCAGAAGGAAGATCGACTTCATGAAAGCCGTGTGGGATTTCCCAGAGTTCCCCGCTACTGGAATTGCTCGCTGAAGCAACTCTTCACATGCTGAAAACAAGGGGCAGATCTATGTACCATAACAAGAGTCTAGCCTGTTTCCTTCCTGTGCAGAAGGCTGTCCCCGTAGTGTCCGCCTCAGGTCACAGGCCCTATTACTTTGAAGAATATCTTTGCCCAAGGGAGTTGCTAGATCCAGCTCAACAGTCAAGAACGGGCACCTCTATTCACATCAGAAGAGGCTGGCGGGATCAGACTTGTGGTCTATCTATCCCAACATCCAGTCTCACACAATGGCCAACCAGTTCCTCTGGAGATCCAACAACAGGGCAGAGAGGCTGAGGCCTTCCCTTAGAGAGCATCAGAATAGCCCTGCTGATCAGACTAGTGAGGGTCCATCTCCTGTGGCAGTGAATTCCACATGTTAATCACCCTTTGGGTGAAGAAGTACTTCCTTTTATCCCTTTTAACCCGACTGCTCAGCAATTTCATTGAATGCCCACGAGTTCTTGTATTGTGAGAAAGGGAGAAAAGGACTTCTTTCTCCATACCATGCATAATCTTGTAAAGCTCTATCATGTCACCCCACACTCGACATTTCTCCAAGCTAAAGAGCCCCAAGCGTTTTAACCTTCCCTCATAGGGAAAGTGCTCCAGCCCTTTAATCATTCTAGTTGCCCTTTTCTGCACTTTTTCCAATGCTATAATATCCTTTTTGAGGTGCGGTGACCAGAATTGTACACAGTATTCTAAATGAGACCGCACCATCGATTTATACAGGGGCATTATGATACTGGCTGATTTGTTTTCAATTCCCTTCCTAACAATTCCCAGCATGGCGTTGGCCTTTTTTTATTGCAATCACACACTGTTTTGACATTTTCAGTGAGTTATCTATCACGACCCCAGGATCACACCACCCCTGGTAGGTTCTGTGACCATCTGCTCCATAGCACAGTCACTGAGAGGATCTAGAAGCTCAATCTCTTTCTCTCGAGCTGAACACATATTGACCCGATCAATCTGCGTGTAGTTAAAATCACCTATTACGACACAGTTTTTACGTTTAGCTGTTATCTTTAATCCTTCCATCATATTATAATCGTCCTCTTTTGATGTGGTGGGCGATAACAAACTCCCATTGTTAAATTTCCTTTTGGGCCCTTTATTTCGACCGAAAGCATTTCTAGAATGCTTCCTGTTTCCAGCATCCTGTCTCACACAATGGCCAATCAGTTCCTCTGGAGGGCCAACAACAGGGCAGAGAGGCCGAGGCCTTCCTAAGAACATCTGAAGAGCCCTGCTAGATCAGACCAGCGGTCCATCTAGTCCAGCATCCTGTCTCACCCAGTGGCCAGCCAGTTCCTCTGGAGGGCCAACCACAGGACAGAGACCGAGGCCTTTCATAAGAACATGACAAGAGCCCCGCTGGATCAGACCAGTGATGGTCCATCCAGTCCAGCATCCAGTCTCACTCAGGGGACAACCAGTTCCTTTGGAGGCCCAACAACAGGGCACAGATGCTAAGGCCTTCATTAGAACATCAGAAAAGACCTGCTGGATCAGACCAGTGAGGGTCCATCTAATCCAGCATCCTGTCTCATATAGTAGCCAACCAGTTCCTCTGGAGAGCCAACAACAGGGCACAGAGGCCTAGGCCTTCATAAGAACATCAGAAAAGCCTTGAAGGTTCAGACAAGTAGTCTACCTAGTCCAGTATCTTGTCCCACACTGGCCAGTCAGTTGATCTGATGGACCAACAGGGCAGAGAGGCCGAGGCCTTCATATGTGAAGAGACCTGCTGGATCAGACCAATGCTCCACCTAGTCCAGCATCCCGTCTCACACAGGGGCTGACCAGTTCCTCTAGATGACCAAAAACAGGGTATAGAGGCCATCGGTGACTATTAGCCACAATGTATTGTCAGAGCTCTCTGTCAGGGACAGTGAAGCTCTGCATTCTTGATGTTTTTTGGGGGGGGGGCCCAGTGGGAGGGCTTCTAGTGTCTTGGCCCCACTGGTGGACCTCCTGATGGCACCTGGTTTTTTTGGCCACTGTGTGGACACAGAGTGACGGACTGGATGGGCCACTGGCTGATCTAACATGGCTTCCCTTACGTTCTAAGGCCTTCCTCTGATATTGCCTCCTGGCATTAGGATTCAGAGGCTGACTTCCTCTGAACATGAAAGTTCTCTTTAGTCACCATGGTTAGTGACCACTGACAGACCTCCGTGAACCTGTCTAACCCTCTTTTGTGGGGTGGGTGGGTGAGGGGAGGGGCCTGCAGGTGCTAAGGCTCCTAGAGGGACCATCTGCTGGTAGCTTACCACAGGGCTCTTTGTCTAGCAAGAGCTCGTCTGCATATTAGGCCCCGATGTAGCCAATCCTCCTGGAGCTTACAGCAGGCCCTGTACTAAGAGCTCTCTAAGCTCTTGGAGGACTGGCTACATCAGGGGGGCGTGGCCTAATATGCAGAGGAGCTCCTGCTAGAAAAAGAGCCCTGGTTGACCATAAGAGAAGCAGTCTGATCTAACCAGATACTCAGCTAGTAGGAGTTCTTCAGCTTTGCTCTTCAGGCCGACACCAACGGAGCCCGCCAGACTGATCTGGGCAAACCAGTGAGTTTAGGATGGTGGCCGGGTTGACGGAAGAAAGCCGCAGTCATGGTGTTGTAACGTTCAAGATCCAACCAGCCCAAGCCAAAGCTTGCCATATACAGGTGAAGGACGGTGCATCAATAAGCACAAGATCAGGGCTTTTTATGTAGCAGGAAGTCCTTTGCACATGAGGCCACGCCTCCCTTATGTAGCCAATCCTCCTGCAGCTTACAGGAGGCCCTGTACTAAGAGCCCTGTAAAGTCTCCGAGGACTGGCTACATCAGGGGGGCGTGGCCTAATATGCAAAGGAATCCCTGCTACAAAAAAAAGCCTTGCTCTTCACTGTGTGATTAAAGGTAAGCTGCGACAGCCATTCTGGGGCTGGCTGTGCCCCCCCCTGTGGCAGCCATTTTGTAGCTGCGCCCACCACGCCGACTTAGAATTCCAAAAGTGCCGACAGGCTCAAAAATGTTAGGGCCCTCGCCCTAGAAAGCAAAGTTTAACAGGGTCCTAAATTCAAGAAGCTTCAAACACCTCTCCTATGGCTCAAATCTCAGTATTGGGCAATTCAGGCAGGGCTCTTTCCTAGCAGGAGCTCCTCTGCATATTAAGCCACACCCCCTGATGTAGCCAATCCTCCTGGAGCTTACAGTAGGCCCTGTACTAAGAGCCCTCTAAGCTCTTGGAGGATTGGCTACATCAGGGGGGCTTGGCCTAATATGCAGAAAAAGAGTTCTGAATTCAGGTGCTGAGTTCAATGACAAAGCTGCCGTATACCACGTTAGATCACCAAGTGGTGGGGGGAGTCTACCCATTCCACACTCTAAGAGGCAGTAATTTCCCAAGGACTGAGGCCAAGATAACTAGATTACAAGGACCTGCCCAAGATAACCAGGTTCAATCTCCACCCTGTCCAGTTGGAAGGATGTCAGGAAATAGAACTGTATATTGGGGAGGGACGGTGGCTCAGTGGTAGAGCATCTGCTTGGTAAGCAGAAGGTCCCAGGTTCAATCGCCAGCATCTCCAACTAAAAAGGGTCCAGGCAAATAGGCATGAAAAACCTCAGCTTGAGGCCCTGGGAGCCGCTGCCAGTCAAGGGAGGGACGGTGGCTCAGTGGTAGAGCATCTGCTTGGTAAGCAGAAGGTCCCAGGTTCAATCCCCGGCATCCCCAACTAAATAGGCGTGAAAAACCTTAGCTTGAGACCCTGGAGAGCCGCTGCCAGTGAAGGGAGGGACGGTGGCTCAGTGGTAGAGCATCTGCTTGGTAAGCAGAAGGTCCCAGGTTCAATCCCCGGCATCCCCAACTAAATAGGCGTGAAAAACCTTAGCTTGAGACCCTGGAGAGCCGCTGCCAGTCAAGGGAGGGACGGTGGCTCAGTGGTAGAGCATCTGCTTGGTAAGCAGAAGGTCCCAGGTTCAGTCCCCGGCATCTCCAACTAAAAAAGGTCCAGGCAAGTAGGCGTGAAAAACCTCAGCTTGAGACCCTGGAGAGCTGCTACCAGTCTTAGTAGACAAGACTGACTTTGATAGACCAACGGTCTGATTCAGTATAAGGCAGCGTCATACGTTCATATGTACATGACCTGTAAACGCGCTCTACTAAACAATTAGAATGTAAAGAAAAATTGCCCTAAGAAAAAAATTATTTTGAACACATTCAAAGTTTACACTCCCTCCTATCTGTTTGGAAGAGAATTTAAAAAAAAAATTGCACTGTAATAAATAAGTTAGGATTTAAAAGAAAAATTGTCCTAAAAATTATTGTTGAACAAAACGCATTCAAAGTTTACAGACCTCCTATCTGTTTGGAAGAGATTTATTTTTTTTTTAATTTGCACAGTAATAAATAACTTTCCAGTCGAAGACTGTCTTGTTGCTTTCCGCACTGCATCAAACTGAGCATCCTTTAGGCGTAACGGAGAGGCGCCAGGATGCTTAAAAATGTATTAATTGTCAGAGAAAAATCGGCATGATAACTGTAAGGCCATTCAGCCGCAAAACTCCTGCATTTATGAAAAGAGGGAGCCCAAAGCCTGAGCGTAATGGATTGATTTCCAGACATCTTTTGGCGCTCTCCTCTAGTTCAAGAAAACTTTGGCTGAAGCAGCGGATCCTTTGCGTCTGTGGAATGCTCCTGAGAGCAGAGGGGAGTGCCACTGTGCCAGAATCTATTCACAGGATCCAGCCCAACACATAATAGGTTGCGTGGGTAAAGGTTCACGAGACGTTACAGCAGCTACATTTCACAAGGTGAGCAGAGAGGCTGGGGGGGGGGGGGGGGTTGTAAAGAAAAAAAAAATAGTGCAAATCCGGCAGAAAAGCCAGACAAAAATATGTCTTTCCAGAAGAATAGTGAAGACCAGGCCTTGAATTCAGCAGGAGCTCACAGGAGCACAGCTCCTGACCCTTTCTGACAACTGCCCCTCTTCCTCCCCACCTACCTTGTCCATTGAATAGGAGGTGCAGCTGCATAACAATCCCTGGATTAGGAGAGCGGGCAGCCAGCCAGCCACCAGGGGCTTTGCCACACCCCCAGCAGCCCTCATTAACCC
>NC_083228.1:141885582-141940908 GCF_032191835.1 Heteronotia binoei | reverse complement strand
CGGGATGATCCTTTCACATCGATCAGCTTCCCTCTTTACATCACCGCAGTAAGCAGATATTAACTGAAGCCCAACTGGAATGGTCCAAAAGAGGGTGCCGCTCAGTGGCGGACTGGCCAGGGCGTCAGCTTGCCCGATGGCAAGTGGGTCCCCTTAAACTTTAGTCCAGGGGTGGCCAATGGTAACTCTCCAGATGTTTTTTGCCTAACAACTCCCATCAGCCCCAGCGGCATGGCCAATGGTTGGGGCTGATGGAGTTGTAGGTAAAAAAAAAACCCTGGAGAGCTACCGTTGGCCACTCCTGGACTAAAGTTTAAGGGGACCCACTTGCCATCGGGGAAGCTGATGCCCTGCCAGTCCGCCACCGAGCGGCACCCTCTTTCGGACCATTCCAGTTGGGCTTCAGTTAACATTTGCTTACTGCGGCGATGTAAAGAGGGAAGAAGGTTTTTTGGGGTTTTTTTTGAGCAGGAACGCATTTCCAGCTGGCTTGCTGTCCAGGGGTGTGGCCTAATCTGCACATGAGTCCCTGCTGGGCTTTTTCTACAAAAAGAGCGCTGGACGTTCCAATGTCATTACTGTAGTGCAACTAAAATTTGCGTTGCATTTAGGGTTGCCAGCCTCCAGTATCTATTGTATACTGCCGATAATACGCACAGTGCGTGTACGCGGTGATCGCTAAAATATGATAGACATTTATTTCACGCAAGGTTTAATTGCACTTTTTTCCCCACGTATGTATTTTTGAAATTTGATTTACGTCTCATAAAAATGAAATGATAGCCTTCTAGTTGTGGGTGGGCCCCCTATGTCTCTTGCAACCGATATGTTTAGACCCGGTCCGCCGCTGGTGCCTCCGTGGTGTACTGTCCCCGCCCAAATGTTTGACGTGGTTAAGAGTCTGTTCACACTTTGGTCTGATTAGTCCTCTGGTTTCTTCTGTCTAGTGGAACTGTGAAATGGAATATTTCTCTACAGGGCTTTTTTTTTTGTAGCCCCTTTGCATATTAGGCCACCCCCCCCCCCATGTAGCCAATCCTCCAGGAGCTTACAGTAGGCTGTCAAGCATGCTATTTCTATGTGCCTAGTAGACAGGCCAGATACAAAGCAGAACATCACCCTAGCCTTCCCCCCACCCCTTTCTCTAGCCAAAGGGTGCATAATAAATCCATCTGGACCCAGGGTGTTTAGAGTAACCTTGTATTCACGGTGTAGAGTGCCTCTCCCCCAGATTCACACAGCCAGGTCTTATCGGTTCTCAGAGAACGTGTGAGAAAGGGAGATATTTTTATTAGCTGACATTCCTTAGCCAAAAAAAAAACAACAACTAGCGAGTAGCCTTTGAACCTGTGACTCAAATTGCATCTTTATACTATTCTTTTGAAGTTATCTGTAAGCTATCCTTTTGAAGTTCTCCTATAAGTTACTGTTCAGTACTGTGTACGTCATTACTTCCAAGGAGTCCGTCCTTGGCCAAGCTATGGAGTTTTACAATAAAGCAACTTTTGACTAAAGAACAAAAGCTTGATTATTGAGAAATATCGATGCTTGACATAGGCCCTATAAAAAGAGCTCTGTGAGCTCTTGGAGGATTGGCTACATCAGGGGTGTGTGGCTTAATATGCAAAGGAGTTCCTGCTACGAAAAAAAACCCCCCTGTTTCTCTTAAGCCTCCAGGCAAGCTCTTTCCATCCTGAATTAGTACCTGCCTTGGCAGAGCTAGTTCAGGGATCCCCAGCCTTTTGAGCCTGCGGTCACTATTGAAGAAGAAGATATTGGATTTATATCCCGCCTTCTACCCTGAATCTCAGAGTGGCTCACAATCTCCATTACCTTCCTCCCCCACAACAGACACCCTGTGAGGTGGGTGGGGCTGAGAGAGCTCTGACAGAAGCTGCCCTTTCAAGGACAGCCTCTGCCAGAGCTATGGCTGACCCAAGGCCATCCCAGCAGCTGCAAGTGGAGGAGGGGGGAATCAAACCCGGTTCTCCCAGATAAGAGAGCTATGACTGACCCAAGGCCATTCCTGCAGGTGCAAGTGGAGGAGGGGGGAAATCAAACCCAGTTCTCCCAGTTAAGAGACCTATGGCTGACCCAAGGCCATTCCTGCAGGTGCAAGTGGAGGAGGGGGAATCAAACCCGGTTCTCCCAGTTAAGAGAGCTCTGGCTGACCCAAGGCCATTCCTGAAGCTGCAAGTGGAGGAGGGGGGAATCAAACCCGGTTCTTCCAGATAAGAGAACTATGGCTAACCCAAGGCCATTCCAGCAGCTGCAAGTGGAGGAGTGGGGAATCAAACCCGGTTCTCCCTGATAAGAGAGCCCTGGCTGACCCAAGGCCATTCCTGAAGCTGCAAGTGGAGGAGTGGGGGAATCAAACCCGGTTCTCCCAGATAAGAATCCGCGCACTTAACCACTACACCAAACTGGCTCTTGGAATTCTGACACAGAGTAGTGGGTGGACCATGGGTCTGTTTTGGCATAAGCCATCTTCATTTGCTTGGCAGGCAGAAGGTCCCTGGTTCAAACCCCGGTGTCTCCAGTTAAAGGACCAGGCAGGATGCGAAAGACCCTCATCCGCCTGAGACCCTGGAGAGCTGCCGCCGCTCTGAGTAGACAGTGCTAAACTTGATGGACCGATGCGCTGGCTCAGCAGAAGGCCTCTCTGTGCGTTGGTGCGATGCTGCTGCAAAAAGCTTGTTCGGTTTGGGCCTGGGGAGTGTCCTTGTAACCCGTGCTGCATTTTTATTTTGGGCCCGAGTTACGAGAGCCTCTTCATGTTTAATTGACCCATAAAACATAACATTCCCGAGGAGGTAAATTTGGGAGCAAGGCCGTTTACAAGTACAGCGTGCTGTCTTCGCCTTGAAAGCCCTTTGATAGGGTAGCTGGATTTAGCCGAGCGTATTGTGGAAACATTCTTAATGTGTATTTTATGTGTATTCTGAAAGCTTACACGCAGGGTCAGTACTGCCGCTGGTTTTATTTGATGTTTTGCCTAGAAGCCTTGGCGAAGGGAATGAAGCACAGTTCACCCACCTGGTGGAGAGCCTCTTTGAGTGGAAAGGTGGCGCGGAAACGGTTTAAACGCTTAAGTCGATGATAGTTTCAGAGGGTAGCCACGTTCAGTAGAAGAGCAAGACTGGAGTCCAGTAGCGCCTTAGAGACCAATGAAAACATAACAACATAAGAGAAGCCATGTTGGATCAGGCCAGTGGCCCATTCAGTCCAACACTCTGTGTCACATAAGAACATAAGAGAAGCCATGTTGGATCAGGCCAGTGTCCCGTTCAGTCCAACACTCTGTGTCACATAAGAACATAAGAGAAGCCATGTTGGATCAGGCCAGTGGCCCACCCAGTCCAACACTCTGAGTCACATAAGAACATAAGAGAAGCCATGTTGGATCAGGCCAGTGGCCCATCCAGTCCAACATTCTGTGTCACATAAGAACATAAGAGAAGCCATGTTGGATCAGGCCAGTGGCCCATTCAGTCCAACACTCTGTGTCACAATAGAACATAAGAGAAGCCATGTTGGATCAGGCCAGTGACCCATTCAGTCCAACACTCTGTGTCACATAAGAACATGAAAGAAGCCATGTTGGATCAGGCCAGTGGCCCATTCAGTCCAACACTCCGTGTCACGTAAAAGAAGCCATGTTGGATCAGGCCAATGGCCCCTCCAGTCCAACACTCTGTGTCACAATAGAACATAAGAGAAGCCATCTTGGATCAGGCCAGTGACCCATTCAGTCCAACACTCTGTGTCACATAAAAGAAGCCATGTTGGATCAGGCCAATGGCCCTTCCAGTCCAACACTCTGTGTCACACAGTGGCCAAAACTCAGGTGCCATGGGAAGGTCCATCAGTGGGGCCCAGGCACTAGAAGCCCTCACACTGTTGCTTCCCTCCCAAAAATCACCAAGAATACAGAACATCACCGCCCCAGTTAGAGCGTTCCAACAATACATTGTGGTTAATAGCCACTGATGAATCTCTGCTCCATATGCT
Source organism: Heteronotia binoei (assembly GCF_032191835.1). Classification (NCBI taxonomy): domain Eukaryota; kingdom Metazoa; phylum Chordata; class Lepidosauria; order Squamata; family Gekkonidae; genus Heteronotia; species Heteronotia binoei. The sequence continues at coordinate 141,936,897 of NC_083228.1, read as the reverse complement.
GATCCTATCCCCTCTTGAAGCTGGCTGTGCTTGTAGGTGCCACCACCTCCTGTGGCAGTGAATTCCACATGTTCATCACCCTTTGGGTGAAGAAGGACTTCCTTCTCTCCGTTCTAACCCGACTGCTCAGCGATTTCATTGAGTGCCCACTTGTCCTTGTATTGTGAGAAAGGGAAAAAAGGACTTTCTCTACCTTCTCCTTTCCTGTCTTTTATCCTCACAACTGCCTCGTGAGGTAGGTTAAGGTGAGAGAGATTGGAAGAGAGTGAGTAACTGGCCCAGGGTCACCCAGCAAGCTCCATGACGGAGCAGGGATTCGAACCTGCATCACTCAGATCCTAGCCTGGCACCATAACCTCTATACTACACGGCTTCGTCATGAACCACGTGCAGAAAAGTTGTTGCTAAACTTTCCCAGCAGGAGAATGGATTTCCTGAACCCCTGAGACATATACAGTGACTCGGTGCCTTTATTTAACAATAAACCAAACGAAACTCTTTCCCAGTCTTGGGAAACGCGAGTTTCCAAGCCTCTATTTCTGGTAGATCGACGGGTTCCATAATTATAAGGACATTGTGCCACTCTGGGGTGGCACATTTTGGACAGAGCTTGCTTCTGAACTCTCAAGTGTGCATTGGGATGTGGGAAAGAGAGAGCGCGGCCTCTTTTCCCAAGCTCCTTTCACATTCGCTGATGTGTTTTTGATTACTTCTATTTCGGGGAAGAGTTTCTGTCAGAAAGAGGGGAGGAGAGGGTGAGAATCGAGATGTTTCTTTAAGTTGTTTCTTTCTTTGAGCCCGCTGGAGATGGCTTCCCTAAAGCCTGGTTTGACTTTGTTGCCAGTTTGGATCCAACAGTTTATATCCTTGCTTTATAATATCTCGTAGCCGTCGTTCTCGGCCAGAGCTTTGCCAGCGTTTTCTTTTTTCTAATCAGACTGAAATGAAAAGATTCTCTCCCGCCCCCCCACCTTCCCTGAATATTTTTGTCATTTTGGAGGACTTCCTAGCATAGCAGTGAGATTTTAAAGCGATACACGGGGATTCTTTGGAAGCTATTGAGGGGCTCCACAATGAAACCCCCCCAGCAAGTTAGTTATTTGTTGTATTTAGAAGATTTTTACCCCACCTTTCTACTAAAAATGTACTTGGGGTGGGCTTTCCAGTATAAAATAACAAAAAACGTTAAAACATCAGAAGAGCCCTGCTAGATTAGATCAGATTCCTGTCTCAGCCAGTGGCCAACCAGTTTCTCTGGCAGGCCGACAAAAGAACAGAGAGGCCTAAGCCTTCGTGAGAACATCAGAGGAGCCCTACTGGATCAAACCAGTGAGGGTCCATCTAGTCCAGCATCCTGCTTCACACAGAGGCCAACCACTACCCCTGGAGGGCCAGCAACAGAGCAGAGAAGCTGAGGCCTTCATGAGAACATCAGAAGAGCCCTGCTGGATCAGACCAGTGAGGGTCCATCTAGTCCAGCATCCTGCTTCACACAGAGGCCAACCAGTACCCCTGGAGGGCCAGCAACAGAGCAGAGAAGCTGAGGCCTTCATGAGAACATCAGAAGAGCCCTGCTGGATCAGACCAGTGAGGGTCCATCTAGTCCAGCATCCTGCTTCACACAGAGGCCAACCAGTACCCCTGGAGGGCCAGCAACAGAGCAGAGAAGCTGAGGCCTTCATGAGAACATCAGAAGAGCCCTGCTGGATCAGACCAGTGAGGGTCCATCTAGTCCAGCATCCTGCTTCACACAGAGGCCAACCAGTACCCCTGGAGGGCCAGCAACAGAGCAGAGAAGCTGAGGCCTTCATGAGAACATCAGAAGAGCCCTGCTGGATCAGACCAGTGGTCCATCTAGTCCAGCATCCTGTCTCACACAGTGGCCAACCAATTCCTCTAGAGGGCCAACAACAGGGCAGAGAGGCTGAGGCCTTCATAAGAACATCAGAAGAGCCCTGCTGGATCAGACCAGTGGTCCATCTAGTCCAGCATCCTGTCTCACACAGTGGCCAACCAATTCCTCTAGAGGGCCAACAACAGGGCAGAGAGGCTGAGACCTTCATGAGAACATCAGAAGAGCCCTGCTGGATCAGACCAGTGAGGGTCCACCTAGTCCAGCATCCTGCTTCACACAGAGGCCAACCAGTACCCCTGGAGGGCCAGCAACAGAGCAGAGAAGCTGAGGCCTTCATGAGAACATCAGAAGAGCCCTGCTGGATCAGACCAGTGGTTCACCTAGTCCAGCATCCTCTCTCACACAGTGGCCAACCAGTTACTCTGGAGGGCCAACTACAGGGCAGAGAGGCTGAGACCTTCATGAGAACATCAGAAGAGCCCTGCTGGATCAGACCAGTGGTTCACCTAGTCCAGCATCCTGACTCACACAGTGGCCAACCAGTTACTCTGGAGGGCCAACAACAGGGCAGAGTGGCCAAGGCCTTCATAAGAACATCAGAAGAGCCCTGCTGGATCAGACCAGTGGTTCACCTAGTCCAGCATCCTGACTCACACAGTGGCCAACTAGTTCCTCTGGAGGGCCAACAACAGGGCAGAGTGGCCAAGGCCTTCATAAGAACATCAGAATAGCCTTGCTGGATCAAACCAGGGGCCAGGTAACACATAGCATCTCTGCACAAAGTGGGATGTGATCCTGTAGTTTGGGGGGGGGGGGGGAGAAATCACCCTTCTCAGAGTAGCTCTTTATTGCGTCTCTGCATGAGTTGCTGTTTTAGGCTGTCCTCCTTCCAGCCAGTAGGTCCCTCAGATGAGCGATGCACGTAAAAACCACCACACAAAAGTTGCTCCCACCTGGATTTAGATTATAAATGTGCCGAAGCGATCCGAAACTTGTGGAGCGCTCAGGTCGGTAATGTGTGGCTTGGCAGCTTTTGGCGGGGGCTTCATGCGCTGGCGGAGCGGACAGCACGAAGCACCTTCCCAGGGGCGGAAGCCCAAAGAACTCGCCCCGTTCATACACAGAGCCCCTGTTGCTGTCAGACGGCAGACGCCAGTGTGAACATTAGCGAGATCTGTGGTTTGTCTCCCGGCTTTGTCCGTGATCTGTTTCCCTGAAGATTTGATTACTGTGTAAATTCCAGGTTCTGGCCCACGGTGGCTAGCGATTTTTTGAAAAAATATAAAATAAAAATCCAAAGTTTATACCAAACTGTCAAGACGTTCTAAACAGTTCGCACCCACGAATCCACCGCTTGGAACCACAGGAATGGGATGGCAGAACCCCAAGCGAAAGACGAGCCCGATTTTAATCTTTCATCCGCTTGTTGCACTTCCCAGCTTTTTTCTCATCGGGAACATTCTTTTTGGAGGGAGAGGGGGGGAGTTGCTGCACAAAGTGCTGAGGGAAGCTATAAATGCAATACCTGTGCTTGCTGGGAGGATTTGGGTCTGGATTTGCCTGCGTTCCACCCTGTCCTCAGCATGCGTCCTCTCTGAGCAGAGAAACTGGCGATAGGAGAAGAACTTGGCACCCTGGAAATCTCGGTTCTCCTCCAGAGCTCTCCCCCCTTTAGAGTTTGCATGCAATAGCCTGCGTAGCGTGGGCCTATGACTTGAACTGGGTGCGTTTAGTTGTTATTTTATTCTTCGCTGTCGTCCATCTGGACTATTGAGAAGGGGTGAGGATAGGACTTGAATGAAGTAATAAAGTAGAGAAAGAAGTACTTTTCTCCCGTTCTCACAATACAAGAACTCGTGGGCATTCGATGAAATTGCTGAGCAGTCGGGTTAAAACGGATAAAAGGAAGTCCTTCTTCACCCAAAGGGTGATTAACAGGTGGAATTCACTGCCACAGGAGGTGGCGGCGGCTACAAGCATAGCCAGCTTCAAGAGGGGGTTAGATATAAATATGGAGCAGAGGTCCATCAGTGGCTATTAGCCACAGTGTATATATGTGTGTGTGTGTATAATTTTTTTGGTCACTGTGTGACACAGAGTGTTGGACTGGATGGGCCACTGGCTGGATCCAACATGGCTTCTCTTATGTTCTTATGTGACACAGCGTGTTGGACTGGAGGGGCCATTGGCCTGATCCAACATGGCTTCTCTTATGTTCTTATGTGACACAGAGTGTTGGACTGGAGGGGCCATTGGCCTGATCCAACAGGGCTTCTCTTATGTTCTTATGTGACACAGAGTGTTGGACTGGAGGGGCCATTGGCCTGATCCAACAGGGCTTCTCTTATGTGACACAGAGTGTTGGACTGGAGGGGCCACTGGCCTGATCCAACGCGGCTTCTCTTATGTGACACAGAGTGTTGGACTGGAGGGGCCATTGGCCTGATCCAACAGGGCTTCTCTTATGTTCTTATGTGACTCAGAGTGTTGGACTGGATGGGCCATTGGCCTGATCCAACATGGCTTCTCTTATGTCCTTATGTTAATTTTTAGAATAACTTTTCTGGCTTTTGTGAGTGGGAGAGAGACAAACTTGTTGATGCTTTGCTTACGCCAATTTTCTTGTCCCAGGGGCTTTTTCTGTAGCAGGAACTCCTTTGCATATTAGGCCACCCCCCTCTCCCAATGTAGTCAATTCTCCTGGAGCTTGCAGTAGGTCCTGTAATAAATAAGAGCCCTGCAAGCTGTAGGAGGACTGGCTACATCAGGGAAAGGAAAGGTCCCCTGTGCAAGCACCAGTCGTTTCCGACTCTGGGGTGACGTTGCTTTCACAACGTTTTCACGGCAGACTTTTGACGGGGTGGTTTGCCATTGCCTTCCCCAGCCATCTACACTTTCCCCCCAGCAAGCTGGGGATTCATTTTACTGACCCCGGAAGGATGGAAGGCTGAGTCAACCTCAAGCCGGCTAGCTGAAAACCCAGCTTCCGCCGGGGATCGAACTCAGATTGTGAGCAGAGCTTAGGACTGCAGTACTGCAGCTTTAGCACTCTGCGCCGCGGGGCTCTACATCAGGAGCAGCCCGAAATTGCATTTGCCTTTTTTGCCACCATATCGCACTGTCGACCCGTGTTCAGCATATGGCCCACTAAGACCCCTAGATCCTTTTCGCACACACTACATCCTGTTTGATCCTCCCAACAGTGACAACCCTGTGAGGTAGGCTGGGCTGAGAGCACGTGAGTGGCCCCAGGGTCACCCAGCAAGCTTTCGTGAGCAGAGACAGGATTCGAACCTGGCTTTCCTAGTCCAGCGCTCTAACCACTATATACCGGCTTCCCCTGTGGCCGCCTCCTGCACCCCCACCCTGGGTGGATTTAAAGATTGAAGGCCTTTCCTTAGGCAGTCGGGCAGTCGGGGAAAAAAGCCCAGTAGCACAAGATAATTTTAGTTATCTTTTTATCTGTCATATTTACAGGCCGCTTTTCTTATCCCCAAGGCAACTCGCAGCGCTGCACAGGACAATGCAGTAATAAAAATAACTGTATTAAAATTAACAAGCCTCACGGTATGGTAAAAATAGAAAATAGCTGCAAAGACATCCTTAAACAGTCAGAAAGCAGCATATGATGGAAGCAGTGTTAAGGAGGTGAAATATAATAATCAGCAATACTAATGAGAGCCAGTTTGGTGTAGTGGTGAAGTGCTCAGACTCTTATCCGGGAGAACCACTTGCAGCTGCTGGAATGGCCTTGGGTCAGCCATCGCTCTGGCAGAGGTTTTCCTTGAAAAGGCAGCTGCTGTGAGAGCCCTCTCAGCCCCACCCACCTTACAGGGTGTCTGTCTTCTGAGAGCCAGTTTGGTGTAGTGGTTAAGTGTGCGGACTCTTCTCTGGGAGAACCGGGTTTGATTCCCCACTCCTCCATTTTCAGCTGCTGGAATGGCCTTGGGTCAGCCATAGCTCTGGCAGAGGCTGTCCTTGAAAGGGCAACTGCTGGGAGAGTCCTCTCAGCCTCACTCACCTCACAGGGTGTCTGTTGTGGGGTGAGAAGGTGTGAGCCGCTCTGAGTCTCTGATTCAGAGAGAAGGGTGGGGTATAAATCTGCAATTCTTCTTCTAATGGTAGAATAGGAGCGAACATTTTAAACAAGCATCATCCAAAAACTTAGTGGCTTGTGGGCGCCAGTGTCTTCAGGTACCATCTGCTCCCGTATATTCCTGCCTGAGAATTAAAATTTTAGGGAGAGGCCCCCTGGACATGTCCCGTAAAACAGGGGTGGCCCACGGTAGCTCTCCAGAAGTTTTTTGCCTTCAGCTCCCATCAGTCCCAGCCAGCATGGCCAATGGCTGGGGCTGATGGGAGTTGGAGGCAAAGAACATCTGGAGAGCTACTGTTGGCCAACCCTGCCATAAAAGAAGCTTGTCTATGGGCACACAAGAGAGGGCCTTTTCAGTGGCAGCCCCACCATTACGAAACAGCCTCCCCAAGGAGGTGTGCCTTCCCCTTCACTTTTTGATCTTTAGGAGGCAGCTGAAGACGGTGGAATTTGACTAATTTAGTTTTCATTTAGTGGCAATCCCAGTGGGAAATGTCAAATTGTGGTCTTTTGTGTGTGTGTGTGTGGTTTTTTTTTACAATTGTGGGTTTGTTTCTTTATAATTCTGCCTGAGTTTCCCAAAGGCTGCTTACCAATGTTTCAAATAAAAAGGAAAAGTAAAGAATCGCTTGAGCAAACCCAGTCACTGTACTCTACGAAAAACCAAAGTACAAAACGGTATCATAACCTGGTACGGAAAATGGAAAAGGCTCAGCTCTAGCCAAGGAGCTGTGGGAAGAAGACGACGATGGCATTGGATTTGTATTCCACCCTCCACTCACTCAGAGCGGCTCACAATCTCCTTTATCTTCCTCCCCCACAACAGACACCCTGTGAGGTGGGTGGGGCTGAGAGGCTCTCACAGCAGCTGCCCTTTCAAGGACAACCTCAGCCAGAACTATGGCTGACCCAAGGCCATGCCAGCAGCTGCAAGTGGAGGAGTGGGGAATCCAACCCGGTTAAGAACGTAAGAGAAGCCATGTTGGATCAGGCCAGTGGCCCATCCAGTCCAACACTCTGTGTCACACAGTGGCCAAAAAATTTATTTATTTATATATATATATATATATATATATATATATATATATATATATATATATATATATATTATATATATATATATATATATATATATATACACGCTGTGGCTGATGGACCTCTGCCACTGATGGACCTCTGCTCCATATTTTTATCTAACCCCCTCTTGAAGCTCTCTATGCTTGTAGCTGCCACCACCTCCTGTGGCAGTGAATTCTTCATGTCAATCACCTTTTGGGCTTCACTTCCTTTTATCCGTTTTAACCTGACTGCTCAGCATTTTCATCGAATGTCCACCAGTTCTTGTATTGTGAGAAAGGGAGAAAAGGACTTCTTTCTCTACTTTCTCCATCCCATGCATTATCTTGTAAACCTCTCTCATGTCACCCCGCAGTCGACGTTTCTCCAAGATAAAGAGCCCCAAGCTTTTTAACCTTTCTTCAAAGGGAAAGTGTTGCAACCCTTTAATCATTCTAGTTGCCCTTTTCTGGACTTTTTCCAATGCTATAATATCCTTTTTGAGATGCGGCGACCAGAACTGCACACAGTACTCCAAATGAGACCGCACCATCGATTTATACAGGGGCATTATGATACTGGCTGATTTGTTTTCCATTCCCTTCCTAATAATTCCCAGCATGGCGTTGGCCTTTTTTATTGCAATCGCACAATGTCTTGACATTTTCAGTGAGTTATCTACCACGACCCCCAGATCTCTCTCTTGGTCAGTCTCTGCCAGTTCACACCCCATCAACTTGTATTTGTAGCTGGAATTCTTGGCCCCAATGTGCATTACTTTGCGCTTGGCCACATTGAACTTCATCTGCCGCGTTGACGCCCACTCACCCAGCCTCAACAGATCCCTTTGGAGTGGCTCACAATCCTCTCTGGTTCTCACCACCCTAAACAATTAGTGTCATCTGCAAACTTGGCCACTTCACTGCTCACACCCAACTCCAAATCATTTATGAACAAATTAAAGAGCATGGGACCCAGTACTGAGCCCTGCGGCACCCCGCTGCTAACAGTTGTCCACTGCGAAGACTGCCCATTTATACTCACTCTCTGCTTCCTATTAATTAGCCAGTTTTTGATCCACAAGAGGACCTGCCCTTTTACTCCATGACTCTCGAGCTTTCTAAGGAGCCTTTGATGAGGAACTATCAAAAGCTTTCTGGAAGTCAAGGTAAACAGCATTTATTCGGTCTCCTTTGTCCACCCCCTCAAAGAAATGTAACAGGTTAGTGAGGCAAGATCTTCCCTTACAGAACCCATGCTGAGTCTTCCTCAATAACCCGTGTTTATCAATGTGCCTACTCATTCTGCCCTTGATAATGGTTTCTACCAACTTTCCTGGTATTGAAGTCAGACTGACTGGCCTGTAATTTCCCCGATCTCCTCTGGAACCCTTTTTAAAGATGGGGGTGACATTTGCTACCTTCCAGTCCTCAGGAATGGAGGCAGATATCAATGAAAGATTACATATTTTTGTCAGAAGATCCACAAGTTCAACTTTGAGTTCTTTCAGAACTCTTGGATGTATGCCATCCAGACCTGGTGACTTATTAGTTTTTAATTCGTCTATCAGTTGTAGGACCTCCTCTCTTGTCGCCTCAATCTGACTCAGGTCTTTCAGCACCCCTTGCAAAATTAGTGGTTCTGGAGCAGGCAAACACTTCTCGTCTTCCACAGTGAAGACAGAGGCAAAAAATGCATTCAGCTTCTCAGCCATTTCCCTATCCTCCTTCAGTAATTCTTTTACCCCTTGGTCATCCAAGGGCCCCACTGCCTCCCTGGCTGGTTTTCTGTTTCTAATATATTTGAAGAAATTGTTAATTTTTGTCTTCATGCTTTTTGCAATATGCTCCTCATAGTCCCTTTTTGCCTCCCTGATCACAGTCTTGCATTTGATTTGCCACAGCCTGTGTTCCCTTTTATTAATCTAACTTGGACTAGCTTTCCACCACTTAAAGGAGTCCTTCTTACCTTTTACAGCTTCCATTACTTTGTTTGTTAACCATGCAGGCCTTTTCTTATACCTGTTTGTGCCTTTCCTAACTTGTGGAATATATGAGCTTCTAGGATTGTAGTTTTAAATAGCCTCCAAGCTTCCCCAAGGGTTTTGACTGTATTTACTTTTCCTTTCAGTTTCATCTTCACATACCTCCTCATCTCAGAGAATTTACCCCTTTTAAAGTTAAACGTGGTTGTGCTGGTCTTTTGGAGAAACTCTCTATTTATACAAATGGTGAAATCAATAACGTTATGGTCACTGCTCCCAAGTGGTGCGATCACTTTTATATCTCTCACCAAGTCTTGGGCATTACTTAGGACCAAATTTAGGATCGCCCCACCCCTGGTAGGTTCAGAGACCATCTGCTCCATAGCACAGTCATTGAGAGCATCAAGAAACTCAATCTCTTTCTCTCGACCAGAACACATATTGACCCAATCAATCTGCGGGTAGTTAAAATCACCTGTTATGACACAGTTTTTACGTTTAGCTGTTATCTTTAATCTTTCCATCATATTATAATCGTCCTCTATCATTTGATTTGGTGGGCGCTAACAAACTCCCATAGATAAATTTCCTTTTGGGCCTTCTATTTCGACCCAAAGCATTTCTAGAAGGGAATATAATTCTCTGACCTCAGTCTTACTGGACTGTATACCCTATCTGACATACAGAGCCACCCCACCTCCAATCCTTCCCTCCCTATCCTTCCGATATAACTTATATCCAGGAATCACCGTGTCCCACTGATTCTCCTCTTTCCACCAAGTTTCTGAAATTCCCACAATGTCTATGTTTTCTCCCAACACTAAACATTCCAACTCACCAATTTTACTTCGAACACTTCTAGCATTTACATAAAAACTTCTATAATTTCCCAGGCAAGCTAGGCCCGCCACCTTCCTCCTGCCGCCTCGAGACTCTGGCAGACAGTCCATTCTGTTTGTCACCATCTCAGTGGACAACTCTGATCCATTACCCGGTAGAAAAGTTCTCCCAGATAAGAGTCCACACGCTTCACCACTATTCAGACTGGCTCTCAGCGAGTTCCAGAGGGTAGGCACCCCAATGCCTGTCCCTAGACGTCATCCACCTTATTCCAGAGGGGGGATGCGCAGGAGACAGACCTCCCAAAGAGGTTCTTTTGAACACTGGGCTCATGTGGTGTCATACGGTGCTTCTCAAGGAGGGAGTGGTGCAGACGTCTGAAGCAGATTTGTGGATTCGACACTGGTGCACTTCGCATAAAGATACGAAGCACCAGCGTCTGCTCCGTTGTCATTTTAAAACTCAGGCATTTCCCAGCATCACAAATCAGCTGGAAGGGGATTCCCTAGTGGGAGCTGTGCCAGTTTCCAGTTCCTGTGGGATCGGGACCTTTTTACTTTTCTAAGCAGAAGACATCCTGGCAGAGACATAGATAGCCCAGACCAGCCCAGTCTTCTCTAGGGAGTGCTCCCTTCTCATTGAGTGGCCAAAGTATTTGCCTGGGTTGATTTCCCTTAGGACTGATTGTTTTGATCTTCTTGCAGTTCAAGGGACTATCAAGAGTCTTCTCCAGGGAGTGCTCCCTTCTCATTGGGTGGCCAAAGTATTGGAGCTTCAGCTTCAGCATCTGACCTTCCAGGGAACAGGCGGGGTTGATTTCCCTTAGGACTGACTGATTGGATCTTCTTGCAGTCCAAGGGACTCTCAAGAGTCTTCTCCAGGGAGTGCTTCCTTCTCATTGAGTGGCCAGAGGATTTGAGCTTCAGCTTCAGCATCTGACCTTCCAGGGAACAGTCGGGGTTGATTTCCCTTTGGACTGACTGACTGGATCTTCTTGCAGTCCAGGGGACTCTAAAGAGTCTTCTCCAGGGAGTGCTCCCTTCTCATTGGGTGGCCAGAGTATTTGAGCTTCAGCTTCAGCATCTGACCTTCCAGGGAACAGTCGGGGTTGATTTCCCTTTGGACTGACTGACTGGATCTTCTTGCAGTCCAGGGGACTCTAAAGAGTCTTCTCCAGGGAGTGCTCCCTTCTCATTGAGTTGCCAAAGGATTTGAGCTTCAGCATCTGACCTTCCAGGGAACAGTCGGTGTTGATTTCCCTTAGGACTGACTGGCTGGATCTTCTTGCATTCCTAGGGACTCTCAAGAGTCTTCTCCAGCACCACATCTCAAAAGCATCTATTCTTCTGCGTTCGTCCATCATCCAGCAAATTTTGGCAATTTGATCTCTTGTTCCTCTACCTCTCCGAAACCCAGCTTGAACTTCTGGTAGTTCCCGATCGACATACTGCTGAAGCCTAGCTTGTAGGTTCTTTAACATGACCTTGCTGGCTTGTGAAATGAGTACAGTGCTGCGATAGTTTGAACATTCTTTGGTATTACCCTTCTTTGGGATTGGAATATAAACTGACCTTTTCCAATCCTGTGGCCACTGTTGCATTTTCCAAATTTGTTGACATGATGTGTGCATCACTTTAAGTCGAGGAAAGAAAAGGTCCCCTGTGAAAGCAGCAGTCATTTCCGCCTCTGAGGTGATGTTGCTTTCACGTTTTCACGGCAGACGTTTTTACGGGGTGGTTTGCCATTGCCTTTCTCAGTCTTTTACACTTCCCCTCCCCCAGCAAGCTGGGTACTCCTTTTACCAACCTCGGAAGGATGGAAGGCTGAGTCAACTTTGGGCCGGCTACCTGAATCCAGCTTCCGCCGGAATCAAACTCAGGTCGTGAGCAGAGAGCTCAGACCACAATACTGCAGTATTGCTGCTTTACCACTCTGCGGGGCCGCAGTCGAGAGGGGCGGGCTAGCGGAGCCTTCGTTTCCAAAAGGCCTGTGTCCGAAAGGAGTCTGTACCCAACCAACGGGAACAGATCCTCCGTGCGTGTGAGGCAGCTTCTGAACGCTGTTTCACCCGTAGCTTTTACGGAAGTCCCGACCCGTACGTCATTTTAAAGCAATTCCAGCCGTGCAGAGGAATTGGCTTAGGAAGGAATCGTATTAGCGGTTACCGTAATTTGGTTTGATTGATAGAGAAAATTGAGTAGCGGGAGGAATTGCATCCTGCCGTTGGAACAGGGTCTTTCTGTCCTCCTGCACAGATGATCCGGCTGTCTTTTGCAGCCTGCAGCTGCTGGAATTTCTTTGATAGAGAAGATGCTGTGGTCCATTTTTTTGTTGTTGTTGTTCAGCTGCACAGTGGAGTTCGACTCTTTGCGGCCCCACAGATCAAGGCTCTCCAGGCCCTCCTCTCTTCCACCATCCTCCAAAGTCTGCTCAAATTCATGTTAGTTAGTTACATCAGTAACGCTGTCCAGCCATCTCCTCTTTTGCCATCCCCTTCTTCTTTTGCCTTCTGTCTTTCCCAGCATCAGGGTCTTCTCCAGTGAGGGCTCCCTTCTCATTGGGTGGCCAAAGTATTGGAGCTTCAGCTTCAGCATCTGACCTTCCAGGGAACAGTCTGGGTTGATTTCCCTCAGGACTGACTGACTGGATCTTCTTGCAGTCCAAGGGACTCTCAAGAGTCTTCTCCAGTGAGGGCTCCCTTCTCATTAGAACATAAGAGAAGCCAGGTTGGATCAGGCCAGTGGCCCATCCAGTCCAACACTCTGTGTCACACAGTGGCCAAAACCCCCCAAGTGCTATCAGGTGGTCCACCAGTGGGGCTAGAAGCCCTCCCACTGTGCCCCCCCACCAGCATCGAGAATACAGAGCATCACTGCCCCAGACACAGAGTTCCAACAATACACTGTGGCTGATAGCCATTGATGGACCTCTGCTCCATATGTTTCTCCAATCCCCCCTTGAAGCTGTTTATGCTTGCAGCCACCACCACCTCCTGTGGCAGTGAATTCCACGTGTGAATCACCGTTTGGGTGAAGAAGGACTTCCTTTTATCCGTTCTAACCCGACTGCTCAGCAATTTCATTGAATGCCCGTGATTTCTCATATTGTGAGAAAGGGAGAAAAGTACCTCTTTCTCTACCTTCTCTATCCCAGGCATAATCTTGTAAACCTCTATCATGTCTGGGTGGACCAAAGGATTTGAGCTTCATCTTCAGCATCTAACCTTCCATGGGACAGTCTGGGTTGATTTCCCTTAGGACTGGCTGATTGGATCTTCTTGCAGTCCAAGGGACTCTCAAAATTCTTCTCCAGGACCACAACTAGAAAGCATCTATTCTTCTGCGGTCGGCTTTCCTTATGGTCCAGCTCTCACAGCCATACGTTACTACTGGGAATACCATCACTTGATTATATGGACTTTTAGCTGCCTGTAAACACAGTATTGCTGTGGAGGTCTTCTCTGCTGAATGGTTTCAGACAGGCGTTTGGCTACTCTCAGCATTAAGAAAAGCATGTTTATCCCCTAGAACAGGTCTCTCTGTCCACCAGCAGGGGGCGGGGGTGGGTGGGTTGGGGCCCACCAAGTATTGATAGAAGTAGGTGGGGCCAGGGCAGGCTTTTGCCAAACAGGGCTTCTGATTGGCCACCAGAGAGACAATGGGCTGGGTGGATTAAAATAACATCTCAGTGGCAGCTGCCATCCCAAGGTAGGATTTACTCTCTCTCTCACTTTCCTTTTCTGGTTTATTTTGTAAAATGACCTATCCCCTTTCTCCTGCACTTAGGAGAGCCAGTTTGGTGTAGTGGTTAAGTGCGCGGACTCTTATCTGGGAGAACCGGGTTTGATTCCCCACTCCTCCACTTGCACCTTCTAGCATGGAGTTGGGTCAGTCATAGCTCTGGCAGAGGTTGTCCTTGAAAGGGCAGCTTCTGAGAGAGCTCTCTCAGCCCCACCCACCTCACAGGGTGTCTGTTGTGGGGGAGGAAGGGAAAGGAGATTGTAGGCCGCTCTGAGACTCTTTCCTTGGAAGAGCAGCTGTTGTGAGAGCCTTCTCCACCCCCATCCACATCACAGAGTGTCTGTTGTGGGGGAGGAAGATAAAGGAGATTGTGAGCTGCTCTGAGACTCTTCTCCTTCGACTTCCTCTGTGTGTGTGGTCCAGCTGCTGCAGTGCCTCTTTTGTGGCTGCCTCCTCCTCCTGGGGCAGCCATGTTTGCTTGCACCCTCTGCCCTGTTTCGAAGTTTTAAAAGTGTCCATGGGCTCAAAAAGAGGAGCATCGCAGTGCATACACAATTTGTAGATTCCTTAGAAATCTGTGTCACAGTTTGTTGACTCTCCTTCCTTGGAGGTTTTTCAACAGAGGCTAGATGCCCATCTGACAGTAATGAGGATCCTGTGAATTTAGGGGGAGGTGTTTGTGAGTTTAGAGCGATTCCTCAGTGGAACAGGCTTCCTCGGGAGGTGGTGGGCTCTCCTTCCTTGGAGGTTTTTCAACAGAGGCTGGATGGCCACCTGACAGCAATGAGGATCCTGTGAGTTTAGGGGGAGATATTTGTGAGTTTCTTGCATTGTGCAGGGGGTTGGACTAGATGACCCTAGAGGGTCCTTCCAACTCTTACGATTCTATGACTGTAAAGTTATTGAAATAGTAACTACCCTATTTGGGAGGGGGGGTTTGAGGCTCCCTGCTATGGGCTGCATTGAAAATGTCGAGACAGTATACAGTTGCTATTAAAAAGGCCAACACCATGCTGGGAATTATTAGGATGGGAATTGAAAACAAATCAGCCAGTATCATAATGTCCCTTTGTTAAATCGATGGTGCAGCCTCATTTGGAGTACTGTGTCCAATTCTGGTCACCGCACCTCAAAAAAGATATTATAGCATTGGAAAAAGCGCAGAAAACTGCAACTGGAATGATTAAAGGGTTGGAACACTTTCCCTATGAAGAAAGGTTGAAACGCTTGGGGCTCTTTAGCTTGGAGAAACATTGACTGAGGGGTGACATGATAGAGGTTTACAAGATTATGCATGGGATAGAGAAGGTAGAGAAAGAAATCCTTTTCTCCCTTTCTCACAATACGATAATGCGTGGACATTCAATGAAATTGCCAAGCAGTCGGGTTAGAACTGATAAAAGGAAGTCCTTCAAAGGGTGATTAACACATGGAATTCACTGCCACAGGAGGTGGTGGCGGCTACAAGCATAGCCAGCTTCAAGAGGGGATTGGATAAGCATATGGAGCAGAGGTCCATCAGTGACTATTAGCCACAGATTATCATTGGGACTCTCTGTCTGGGGCAGTGATGCTCTGTATCCTTGGTGCTTGAGGGGGGTTACAGTGGGAGGGCTTCTAGTGTCCTGGCCCCACTGGTGGACTTCCTGATAGCACGTGGGTTTTTTGGCCACTGTGTGACACAGAGTGTTGGACTGGATGGGCCATTGGCCTGATCCAACATGGCTTCTCTTATGTTCTTATGTGACACAGAGTGTTGGCCTGGATGGGCCATTGGCCTGATCCAACAGGCTTCTCTCATGTTCTTATGTGACCCAGAGTGTTGGACTGGATGGGCCATTGGCCTGATCCAGCCTGGCTTCTCTTATGTTTTTATGTCTGCAGCAGTGATGCTCTGTATTCTTGGTGCTTGGGAGGGGCAAAAGTGGGAGGGCTTCTGGAGTTCTGGCCCTACTGGTGGACCTCCTGATGGCACCTGGGTTTTTTGGCCGCTGTGTGACACAGAGTGTTGGAATGGATAGGCCATTGGCCTGATCCCACATGGCTTTTCTTATGTTCTTATGTGACACAGAGTGTGGGGCTGGGTGGGCCACTGGCCTGATCCAGCGTGGCTTCTCTCATGTTCTTATAGTGACACAGAGTGTTGGACTGGAGGGGCCATTGGCCTGATTCAACATGGCTTCTCTTATGTTCTTATGTGACACAGAGTGTGGGACTGGGTGGGCCACTGGCCTGATCCAGCGTTGCTTCTCTCATGTTCTTATGTGACACAGAGTGTTGGACTGGATGGGCCATTGACCTGATCCAACATGGCTTCTCTTATGTTCTTATGTGACACAGAGTGTTGGACTGGGTGGGCCATTGGCCTTATCCAACATGGCTTCTCTAATGTTCTTATGTTTTTAGTGGCCTCCTGCAACAGGAATGGTTGTGCTCAAAACCTTACATCATTTTTTTTCTTTCTCTGTCTCAGGTCAGCCAGTTCAGACAGCTCTATTCCAAAGTCATCAACGACAAACATGATGATGTGATGGCCAAGTTTGGAGCGATCCTAGCCCAAGGCATATTGGATGCAGGTAATTGCCGCTGCAGCCATAATGGCTTCTAAATTCAACCGGTTCCTTTTTTTTTTTTTTAAATAATGCTTCATTTATTTCCCAAGACTGGTTCAACATGCAGAGTAACCCAGTTTTTGTGAGGCCTCCTTGTGTCGGGGTGTTCTCAGCTAGGCTTGCTTCTCATTTTCCAAACAACCTTTGCGCTTTGTAGTCATTCTGTTTTCCTCCGTTTGTAATGTTGTATGAACGTGCTGTGCCATAGCAGCAGCCCAAATCACAGCACACAGGTGGCTTCCGGTTTTTAGCAAATCTTATAGCTATTCACTTATGAAGGAATTCCAAAGGGAGATCAGAAAAAGAGACTGCTGAATTGCAATCGATAATGGAGCTCAAGACAATGCATCCTCCTGGACTGAATTAAGACCTAGGTTTCCTGTCTCGTTACCAGTGCAGATTTCTCCATGCCTACTGCCCCTCTGCATAGCACACCTAATCCAATCACGCCTGCTGTTGTTAATTCGGCATCTGAAATCACTCCACTCTCCCAAGATCTAAGGACAGATGGACTCACATTCTAGCTGTATCTGAAGGCGTGAGCAGTCGCTCACAAATCTCGTCTGCCACAAATTTTGTTAGCTTTTAAGGTGCTAATAGGCTTTAGTTCTTTTCTACTGCTTGCGACAAACATGGCAACCCATCATGCTCTGTCTCCATTGAAGGCACTGCACTGAGCCATACAAAATGGAGATCCAGGTCTTTGAAGAAGCGGGCCGGGACTCACAAGATCTCCTCCCCTGCCACCAATTTTGTTAATCTTTAAGGCTTTTTTTTATGACTTTAAAAGACTATGTGAACCTTCTTTGAGAGCCAGTTTGGTGTAGTGGTTAAGTGCATGGTCTCTTATCTGGGAGAACCGGGTTTGATTCCCCACTCCTCCCCTTGCACCTGCTGGAATGGCCTTGAGTCAGCCATAGCTCTCACAGAGCTGTCCTTGAATGGGCAGCTTCTGGGAGAGCTCTCTCAGCCCCACCCACCTCATAGGGTGTCTGTTGTGGGTGGGGAAAGGAGATTGTGACCGCTCTGAGATTCAGAGTAAAGGGCGGGATATAAATCCAATATCATCATCTTCTTCGGATACTTCACTTCAGGTGCAGGCTAGAGCTGAGAAACCCAGGTTCATCGCTCTGCCATTGAAGCTTGCTGGGTGATCCTGGGCCAGTCATGCGCTCTCCGCCTGACCTACCTCACAGGGCTGCTGTGAAGATAAGATGGAAGGGAACTGAAAACAAATCAGCCAGTAGCCTAATGCCCCTGTATAAATCAATGGTGCAGCCTCATTTGGAATACTGTGTACAATTCTGGTCACTGCACCTCAAAAAGGATATCACAGCATTGGAAAAAGTCCAGAGAAGGGCAACTAGAATGATTAAAGGGCTGGAACACTTTCCCTATGAAGAAAGGTTAAAACGCTTGGGGCTCTTTAGCTTGGAGAAAAGTCGACTGCGGGGTGACATGATAGAGATTGACAAGATAATGCATGGGATGGAGAAAGTAGAGAAAGAAGGACTTTTCTCCCTTTATCACAATACGAGAACTCGTGGGCATTCGATGAAATTGCTGAGCAGTCAGGTTAAAACGGATAAAAGGAAGTACTTCTTCACCCAAAGGGTGATCAACACGTGGAATTCACTGTCACAGGAGGTGGTGGTGACTACAAGCATAGCCAGCTTCAAGAGGGGTTTGGATAAAAATATGGAGCAGAGGTCCATCAGTGGCTATTAGCCACAGCATATTATTGGAACTGTCTGGGGCAGTGATGCTCTGTATTCTTGGTGCTTGGGGGGGGGGCAAAGTAGAAGGGCTTCTAGCCTCACTTGTGAACCTCCTTTTTTTTTGGCCACTGTGTGACACAGAGTGTTGGACTGGATAGGGTGTTGGCCTGATCCAACATGGCTTGTCTTATGTTCTTATGGAGAAAAGGAGCTGTAAGCTCCTTTGAGTCCCTGTTGGGGAGAAAGGCGAGGCGTAAGTTCAGTAAATAAATAAATCAAATTCAATCCTTGCATTTTTAAGAAGAAGACTGCAGATTTATACCCCGCCCTTCTCTCTCTGAATCAGAGTCTCAGAGCGGCTTACAATCTCCATGATCTTCTCCCCCCACAACAGACACCCTTTGAGGTAGGTGGGACTGAGCGAGCTCTCCCAGAAACTTCCCTTTCAGGGACAACCTCTGCGAGAGCTATGGCTGACCCAAGGACATTCCAGCAGCTTCAAGTGAAGGAGTGGGGAATCAAACCTGGTTCTCCCAGATAAGAGTCCCCGCACTTAACCACCACACCAAACTGGCTCTCTTAACATAAAAAAAAAAATGTTCCATAGAAGAAGTTGCATAGACGCTCTAGCAAGAGGATTGGAAGGTTTGGGAAGTTGTGGCCCGTCTCTGAGCATCCGCAGAGCGCAGTTCTGAAATTCCTCAGTGCTCGCCTGCCTTCCCCTCTTTGCCTCAAATTCCCCTGAGCTCAAAATGATTACAAGATGACTCCAGAGCCCTAGGGAAAAGGGGGAAAGAAAAAGATTGGTACATTTCAGGGGGAAATCGGGGGAAAAGAGGAATGAAGAGCGTTTCTCCTACAGCGGTCTACGTGATCTGCCTCTGGGTTGTGTCATCTTCCCCGTCGTTTATGTTTCGGTAACTGGAGAGAAATTGCGCCCAGGTTGGCCTGCCAGATGTTTTATGGCTTGGCATGCCTGGGCAGTAACAGGGCAGACACTGTTCTCTGCCAGGATCCTTAATTCATTGCACGGCTGTGGTTGCGCTGTGGATTGCAGAACTTCCAGCCTGGTTTTGAAGCACGCAAGTTTCTAGCCCTGTACGTGGTTTGAAGATTGGAAACTCTCACAAGTTTTAGGTGTTTAATTTCATGTTGGCTCGGAAGGGGGAGGAATCCAGGCTAAGCTATGGGAACGTGAGAGCCAGTTTGGGGTCGTGGTTAAGCGTGCAGACTCTTATCAGGGAGAACCGGGTTTGATTCCCCACTCCTCCACTTGCAGCTGCTGGACTCCACTTGCAGCTGCCTTGGGTCAGCCATAGCTCTCGCAGGAGTTGTCCTTGAAAGGGCAGCTGCTGTGAGAGCTCTCTCAGCCCCACCCACCTCACAGAGTGTCTGTTGTGGGGGAGGAAGGTAAAAGACGATTGTAACTGCTCTGAGATTCAGAGTATAGGGTAGGATATAAATCCAATATCTTCTTCTTAGAGAGCCAGTTTAGTGTAGGGGTTAAGTGTGCAGTCTCTTATCTGAGAGAACCGGGTTTGATTCCCCATTACTCCGCTTGCAGCTGCTGGAATGGCCTTGGGTCAGCCAGAGCTCTCTTATCTAGAAGAACCGGGGTTGATTCCCCACTCCTCCGCTTCCATCTACTGGAATGGCCGTTAGTCAGCCATAGCTCTCGCAGAGGTTGTCCTTGAAAGGGCCAGTTTGGCGTAGTGGTGAAGTATGCGGACTCTTATCTGGGAGAACCGGGGTTGATTCCCCACTCCTCCGCTTGCAGCTGCTGGAATGGCCTGGGGTCAGCCATAGCTCTCACAGGAGTTGTCCTCGAAAGGGCAGCTGCTGTGAGAGCTCTCTCAGCCCCACCCACCCCACAGTGTGTCTGTTGTGGGGGAGGAAGGCAAAGGAGCCACTCTGATTCAGAAAGAAGAGCGGGGTATAAATCTGCAGTCTTCTTCCTCTCCTTCTTTGCCACTAGGAAAGATCTTGGAAAGAATTTGGAAAACCAAACTCTGCATGTCAGAATAAATTATTCACAGACATTTGCGGAGGCACAATGTATGCCCTAAAACAGAGCACGACGCAACTTGGAAGTAGAAATTGTTCAGCTGTGGCTGATCCAAGGCCCTTTGAGCAGGTGCAAGTGGAGGAGTGGAGAATCAAACCCGGTTCTCCCAGATAAGAGTCCACGCTTTAACCACTACACCAGACTGGCTCTCATAGAGGCAAACTCTGTGTTAGGGATTATGAGATAAGGAATTGAGAATAAAATTCCTGATAGAATCATAGAATCCTAGAGTTGGGAGGGACCTCCAGGGTCATCTAGTCCAACCCCCTGCACAATGCAGGAAACCCACAAATACCTACCCCAAATTCACAGGATCTTCATCGCTGTCAGATGGCCATCTAGCTGTTGAAAAACCTCCAAGGACGGAGAGCCCACCACTTCCCGAGGAGGAAGCCTGTTCCACTGAGGAATCGCTCTAACGGTCAGGAAGTTCTTCCTAATGTTGAGCCGGAAACAATTCTGATTTAATTTCAACCCACTGGTTCTGGTCCGACCTTCTGGGGCCACAGAAAACAATTCTACCCCATCCTCTATAGGACAGCCGTTCAAGTACTTGAAGATGGTGATCCTATCACCTCTCAGCTGCCTCCTCTCCAGGCTAAACATCCCCAGCTCCTTCAACCTTTCCTCATAGGACTCAGTCTCCAGACCTCTCTATATGACAGCCCTTCAAGTACTTGAAGATGGTGATCCTATCACCTCTCAGCCTCCTCCTCTCCAGGCTAAACATGCCCAGCTCCTTCAACCTTTCCTCATAGGACTTGGTCTCCAGACCCCTCTATATGACAGCCCTTCACGTACTTGAAGATGGTGATCCTATCACCTCTCAGCCTCCTCCTCTCCAGGCTAAACATGCCCAGCTCCTTCAGCCTTTCCTCCTAGGACTTGGTCTCCAAACCCCTCTATATGACAGCCCTTCAAGTACTTGAAGATGGTGATCCTATCACCTCTCAGCCGCCTCCTCTGCAGGCTAAACATCCCCAGCTCCTTCAACCTTTCCTCATAGGACTTGGTCTCCAAACCCCTCTATATGACAGCCCTTCACATATTTGAAGATGGTGATCCTATCACCTCTCAGCCTCCTCCTCTCCAGGCTAAACATGCCCAGCTCCTTCAGCCTTTCCTCATAGGACTTGGTCTCCAAACCCCTCTATATGACAGCCCTTCATGTACTTGAAGATGGTGATCCTATCACCTCTCAGCCTCCTCCTCTCCAGGCTAAACATGCCCAGCTCCTTCAGCCTTTCCTCATAGGACTTGGTCTCGAGACCCCTCGCCATCTTCGTCGCCCTCCTCTAGATCCGTTCCAGCTTGTCTACATCCTTCTTAAAATGTGACGCCCAAAACAGAACACAACACTCCAGGTATTGTGATAATGCCCCCAGTATTGATCTATGGTGCAGCCTCATTTGAAATACTGGGTACCCTTCTGGTCACTGTTATCTCCAAAAGAGCATGATAGAGCTGGGAAAAATGCAGAAGAGGGCAACCAAGATGATGAGAGGTGGGATCACCTTGAGCCTATGAGGAAAGACTGAAGAGGCTCGGACTTTTCAGTTTAGAAAGGAGACGACTAAGGGGTTTAGACTTCTTCTTCTTCTCTCGATGCTTGTAGCAAACAGGGCTACCACCCTCCCCACAACTATGCTGTCCTCTCCCCTGCCTCACAAACCAGGCCTGCTACGGGTGCCTGTTCGTGGCGGAGGAATGCTTTTGCGGGGTCGTGATTCTCTTGCAAGCCGATTGCATTTTAACCAGATCAGGCCCTCCCGCTCGACCTCATCAGCAGCAACAGAGCCGCCCTGCTCTCTCTCGGGCTCCGTCGGCCAGAATCAGATTAACACCTTCCCGGTCTCTCTGAGGGCCTAACCTTTCTCGTTGGATTCCGAGCCGGATGTTTCTGCCTTGCCTCAACCTGACAAGCGCTTCTGATCTCCGCTGCGCTGCGCGAGGATGAAATTAAAGGGTTGCTGGGGATCTGGAGGGGCCGATTCTGCCGCTGCTAGCGTTGACGAGTCGAAGGAAGGAGGAAGCAGGCGGCGGGAAGGTGTTCCCAGCGGAGTGAATGTGTGCTCCAGGAGAGCCAGTTCGGTGTAGTGGTTAAGTCCACGGACTCTTATCTGGGAGAACCGGGTTTGATTCCCTACTCCTCCACTTGCAGCTGGTTGGAATGGCCTTCGGTCTGCCATAGCTCTCACAGAGCTGTCCTTGAAAGGGCAACTTCCGTCAGAGCTCTCTCAGCCCCACCTACATCAGCCCCTCTGAGTCTCTGATAAATCTGCAATCTATCTTTCTTTCTTTCTTTCTTTCTTTCTTTCTTTCTTTCTTTCTTTCTTTCTTTCTTTCTTTCTTTCTTTCTTTCTTTCTTTCTTTCTTTCTTCTGATTTCTAGTCCGCCTTTTCCCAGGTCAGGCTCAGTTGGATTGCGACATAATAAATAATTAAAATCACATCATAAAACAATTAAATTAAAACAGTTAAACCATTAAAATAAATTAAAATGGCAGTGTTAGTGTACAGATATGTACATCCTTCACAGATTGAACACAGGATGCGGTCAGTGCAGGTCTTCTTCTTCTTTTTGTCTGGCAGAGCTGTCCTTGAAAGGGCAGCTGTTGTGAGAGTCCTCTCAGCCCCACCTACCTCACAGGGTGTCTGTTGTGGGGGAGGAAGGTAAAGGACATTGTGAGCCGCTCTGAGACTTTTTGGAGTGGAGGGCGGGATATAAATCCAATATCTTCATCTACCTCACAGGGTGTCTGTTGTGGGGGAGGGAGGGAAAGGAGATTGTGAGCTGCTCTGAGACTCTACGGAGTGGAGGGCGGGATATAAATCCAATATCTTCATCTACCTCATAGGGTGTCTGTTGTGGGGGAGAAAGGTAAAGGAAATTGTGAGCTGCTCTGAGACTGAGTGGAGGGCGGGATATAAATCCAATATCTTCATCTACCTCACAGGGTGTCTGTTGTGGGGGGGGGGAAGGTAAAGGAGATTGTGAGCCGCTCTGAGACTCTTCGGAGTGGAGGGCGGGATATAAATCCAATATCTTCATCTACCTCACAGGGTGTCTGTTTTGGGGGGGGGGGGAGGTAAAGGAGATTGTGAGCCGCTCTGAGACTCTTTGGAGTGGAGGGCGGGATATAAATCCAATATCTTCATCTACCTCACAGGGTGTCTGTTGTGGGGGAGGAAGGGAAAGGAGATTGTGAGCCGCTCTGAGATTTGCAGAGCAGGATATATACGGAGGGCAGGATATAAATCCCACGTCATCTTCTTCATGTGAAGCAGGGTTGTGGCTCAGCGGCAAAGCCCACCGCTTAGCATGCAGAAGGTCCCAGGTTCAATCCCCAGCATCTCCAGCTAAAAGAACCAGGCAGGAGGTGATGGGAAAGACCTCTGCCTGAGACGCTGGCTCAGTGGCAGAGCCTCTGCTTGGCATGCAGGATGTCCCAGGTTCAATCCCCAGCATCTCCACTTAAATGGACCAGGCAGAAGGTGATGCGAAAAACCTCTGCCTGAGACCCTGGAGAGCCGCTTCCAGTCTGATTAGACGAGACCGATCCTGACAGACCAGCAGTCTGACTCAGCAGAAGGTTGGATTATATGCAGAACCTCCGTGTGAAGAGACCATTCGCCTGTGCACACCAGCCGCTGTAGGGAAAGGAGATTGTCTTCGCTCCCGATTTGTGAGCATCCCGCAGGCGTCCTGCTGGCCAGTATTGCAAGCAGGGCATTAAGCCAGAAAGACTTCTTTTCTTGCTCTCGAGGTCTTATGTGCCTGACAGGGCAGTCCCTTTTCATCGAGAGGACGCAGACAGCCGCCCGAGTTCCGTGTTCACTGAGGTTGGCTTATCTTTTTATGTTATTTTTCCATTTTATTATATTTATATCCCACCCTCCCCCGATGGGCTCAGGGAAGAAGAAGAAGAAGAAGATACTGGATTTATATCCCGCCCTCCACTCAGAAGAGTCTCAGAGCGGCTCACAATCTCCTTTATCTTCCTCCCCCACAACAGACACCCTGTGAGGTGGGTGGGGCGGAGAGAACTCTCCCAGCAGCTGCCCTTTCAAGGACAACCTCTGCCAGAGCTATGGCTGACCCAAGGCCATGCTAGCAGGTGCAAGCGGAGGAATGGGGAATCAAACCCGGTTCTCCCAGATACTTAACCACTACACCAAACTGGCTCTCCAACAACAAATTAAAAACAACATTCAATTTAATTGTTACAATAAAATCACGATAAATTATTAAAACATCTCAAACCTATACATTTTTGATCCTTAGATGTCATTATTTTAATTCTTGAGTAGCGCTGTTTACCATGATGTTATTGGGTATTATTGAGCGCCTGACGTTCTGTTTGGGTCGGATTAAGAAGATATTGATGCCTTGGGGTGGTGAAGTACTGGTAACAATTCTGGTCACCGCACCTCAGAAAAGATATTATAGCATTGGAAAAAGTGCAGAAAAGGGCCACTAGAATGATTAAAGGGTTGGAACACTTTCCCTATGAAGAAAGGTTAAAACGCTTGGGGCTCTTTAGCTTGGAGAAACGTCGACTGCGGGGTGACACGATAGAGGTTCACAAGATAACGCATGGGATGGAGAAAGTAGAGAAAGAAGTCCTTTTCTCCTTTCTCACAATACAAGAACTCGTGGCAATCAATGGAATTGCTGACCAGTCGGGTTAGAACTGATAAAAGAAAATAATTCTTCACCCAAAGGGTGATTAACATGTGGAATTCACTGCCACAGGAGGTGGCGGCAGCTACAAGCATAGCCAGCTTCAAGAGGGGGTTAGATAAAAATATGGAGCAGAGGTCCATCAGTGACTATTACCCACAGCATATTATTGGAACTGTCTGGGGCAGTGATGCTCTGTATTCTCCCATGTTTCTCTGTGACACAGAGTATTGGACCTGGATGGGCCATTGGCCTGATCCAACATGGCTTCTCTTATGTTCTTCTGTGACACAGAGTGTTGGACTGGATGGGCCCATTGGCCTGATCCAACAGGGCTTCTCTTATGTTCTTATGTGACAAAGAGTGTTGGACTGGATGGGCCACTGGCCTGATCCAACATGGCTTCTCTTATGTCTTATGTGACACAGAATGTTGGACTGGATGGGCCATTGGCCTGATCCAACATGGCTTCTCTTATGTGACACAGAATGTTGGGCTGGATGGGCCATTGGCCTGATCCAACATGGCTTCTCTCATGTTCTTCTGTGACAGAGTATTGGACTGGATGGGCCATTGGCCTGATCCAACATGGCTTCTCTTATGTTCTTATGTGACACAGAGTGTGGACTGGAGGGGCCACTGGGCCTGATCCAACATGGCTTCTCTTATGTTCTTATGTGACACAGAATGTTGGGCTGGATGGGGCCATTGGCCTGATCCAACATGGCTTCTCTTATGTTCTTATGTGACACAGAGTATTGGACTGGATGGGCCATTGGCCTGATCCAACATGGCTTCTCTTATGTTCTTATGTGACACAGAGTGTTGGACTGGATGGGCCATTGGCCTGATCCAACATGGCTTCTCTTATGTTCTTATGTGACACAGAATGTTGGGCTGGATGGGCCATTGGCCTGATCCAACATGGCTTCTCTTATGTTCTTATGTGACACAGAATGTTGGGCTGGATGGGCCATTGGCCTGATCCAACAGGGCTTCTCTTATGTTCTTATGTGACACAGAATGTTGGACTGGATGGCCACTGGCCTGATCCAACATGGCTTTTCTTATGTTATTATGTGACACAGAATGTTGGACTGGATGGGCCATTTGCCTGATCCAACATGGCTTCTCTTATGTTCTTAAGAGGGGATTGGATAAAAATATGGAGCAGAGGTCCATCAGTGGCTATTACCCACAGCATATTATTGGAACTGTCTGGGGCAGTGATGCTCCTGTATTCTTGGTGCTTGCGGGGGGGGGGGGGGGGGCAAAGTAGAAGGGCTTCTAGCCCACTTGTGAACCTCCTTCTTTTTTTTGGCCACTGTGTGACACAGAGTGTTGGACTGGATAGGGGGTTGGCCTGATCCAACATGGCTTCTCTTATGTTCTTATGGAGAAAAGGAGCTGTAAGCTACTTTGAGTCCCTGTTGGGGAGAAAGGCGAGGCGTAAGTTCAGTAAATAAATAAATAAAATTCAATCCTTGCATTTTTAAGAAGACGACTGCAGATTTATACCCCGCCCTTCTCTCTCTGAATCAGAGTCTCAGAGCGGCTTACAATCGCCATGATCTTCTCCCCCCACAACAGACACCCTCTGAGGGTAGGTGGGGCTGAGCGAGCTCTCCCAGAAACTTCCCTTTCAGGGACAACCTCTGTGAGAGAAGCCATGTTAGATCAGGCCAGTGGCCCATCCAGTCCAACACTCTGAGTCACATAAGAACATAAGAGAAGCCATGGCTTCTTCCCATGTTTATCTGTGACACAGAGTATTGGACTGGATGGGCCATTGGCTGATCCAACATGGCTTCTCTTATGTTCTTATGTGACACAGAATGTTGGACTGGATGGGCCATTGGCCTGATCCAACATGGCTTCTCTTATGTTCTTATGTGACACAGAATGTTGGGCTGGATGGGCCATTGGCCTGATCCAACATGGCTTCTCTCATGTTCTTCTGTGACAGAGTATTGGACTGGATGGGCCATTGGCCTGATCCAACATGGCTTCTCTTATGTTCTTATGTGACACAGAGTGTTGGACTGGAGGGGCCACTGGCCTGATCCAACATGGCTTCTCTTATGTTCTTATGTGGACACAGAATGTTGGCTGGATGGGCCATTGGCCTGATCCAACATGGCTTCTCTTATGTTCTTATGTGACACAGAGTATTGGACTGGATGGGCCATTGGCCTGATCCAACATGGCTTCTCTTATGTTCTTATGTGACACAGAGTGTTGGACTGGATGGGCCATTGGCCTGATCCAACATGGCTTCTCTTATGTTCTTATGTGACACAGAATGTTGGGCTGGATGGGCCATTGGCCTGATCCAACATGGCTTCTCTTATGTTCTTATGTGACACAGAGTGTTGGACTGGATGGCCACTGGCCTGATCCAACATGGCTTTTCTTATGTTCTTATGTGACACAGAATGTTGGACTGGATGGGCCATTGGCGTGATCCAACATGGCTTCTCTCATGTTCTTCTGTGACACAGAGTGTTGGACTGGAGGGGCCACTGGCCTGATCCAACATGGCTTCCCTTATGTTCTTATGTGACACAGAGTGTTGGACTGGAGGGGCCACTGGCCTGATCCAACAGGGCTTCTCTTATTTTCTTATGTGACACAGAGTGTTGGACTGGAGGGGCCACTGGCCTGATCCAACAGGGCTTCTCTTATGTTCTTATGTGACACAGAGTATTGGACTAGATGGGCCATTGACCTGACCCAACATGGCTTCTTCTTATGAAGACCTCGGTGTCTCTGCCTTGTTGTTGGCCCTCCAGAGGAACCGGTTGGCCGCTGTGTGTGACAGGAGGCTGGACTAGATGGACCCTCATTGGTCTGATCCAGCAGGGGTCTTCTGATGTTCTTATGAAGTTCTCAGCATCTCTACCTGTTGCTGGCCCTCCAGAGGAACTGATTGGCCTCTGTGTGAGACTGGATGCCGGACTAGATGGACCCTCACTGGTCTGATCCAGCAGGACTCTTCTGATGTTCTTAGGAAGGCCTTGGCCTCTCTGCCCTGTTGCTGGCCCTCCAGAGGAACTGATTGGCCTCTGTGTGAGGCAGGATGCTGGACTAGATGGACCCTCACTGGTCTGATCCAGCAGGACTCTTCTGATGTTCTTAGGAAGGCCTTGGCCTCTCTGCCCTGTTGCTGGCCCTCCAGAGGAACTGATTGGCCTCTGTGTGAGGCAGGATGCTGGACTAGATGGACCCTCACTGGTCTGCTCAGCAGGGCTCTTCTGATGTTCTTATGAAGGCCTCAGCCTCTCTACCCTGTCTGTTGGCCATCCAGAGGAACTGGTCGGCCACTTTGTGAGGCAGGAGGCTGGACTAGATGGACCCTCACTGGTCTGATCCAGCAGGGCCCTCGTTATGTTCTTACTCTTTGTTTTCGCCTCTCTCCCCAGGTGGTCACAACGTCACTATTTCTCTGCAGTCACGGACCGGGCACACGCACATGCCTTCGGTGGTTGGAGTTCTGGTCTTCACTCAGTTCTGGTTCTGGTTCCCCCTCTCTCACTTCTTGTCGCTGGCTTTCACCCCGACCTGCGTCATTGGCCTCAACAAGGACCTGAAGGTATGTTGTGCGGGGGGCAGAAGCAGTGACGGGAGTGGGCCAGGGCAGGAGCCAGAATATGTTTGGGAACTGGTTTCTGCCTGTCAAGAGCTCTGGTTTTCGAGGGCCTCTGGTAGCCGGTTTCTCTCAGAGCATTGAAGGCAAAGCGAATTTTGTTTAGTAGACCGAGAGCTCCATTGTTTGGGGCTGCTCTATGCTCTGCTGGCAAGCGTCCACGTGAAGAGGCTATCGCTCAAAGGCTAGATTCCAGTCCAGTAGTTCTAGAGACCAGCCAGGTATACGATACACGCCAAAGGTGTAAGGTACTGTCTGCCAAAGGCTGCTTTGAATCTCGAAAGCTCTACCCTGAAAAATCTTGTTGATTTGTATAGTGCTGCTGGACACCAATCTTGCCGGTTTGGTGTAGCGGTGAAGTGCGCGGTCTGTTATCTTGGAGAACTGGGTTTGATTCCCCACTTGCAGCTGCTGCTGGAATGGCCTTGGGTCGGCCGTAGCTTTCACAGAGGGGTCCTTGAAAGGGCAGCTTCTGGGAGAGCTCTCGCAGGGTGTCTGTTGTGGGGGAGGAAGGTAAAGGAGACTGTAAGCCACTTTCGAGACTCTGAGATCCAGAACGAAAGGTGGGGTATAAATCCAATATCATCATCTCTTCTGCCACAGTCTGACATGGCTACCCTTCTAAAAACTACTTAAAAGCTAAGGATCTTGCTAGAAAAAGGTGTGTGTGTGTGTGTGTGTGTGCACCTGGAAGTGCACTGGTTTTTAA
This sequence comes from Heteronotia binoei, assembly GCF_032191835.1. NCBI lineage: Eukaryota > Metazoa > Chordata > Lepidosauria > Squamata > Gekkonidae > Heteronotia > Heteronotia binoei. The sequence continues at coordinate 141,907,893 of NC_083228.1, read as the reverse complement.
TGTTATTGTTGAACTGGTTTTTAATGTTATTAAGTTTATTGTTGATGTTTTATATTGTTAAACTTAAAGGTTTTATTATTATTATTGTATGTTTTTATAAAATGTTGTTAGCCGCCCTGAGCCTGCTGAGGTGGGGAGGGCGGGATAGAAATAAAATTTATTATTATTATTATAAGTCATGTTGACCTCTGGTGACTGACCCTATCGGGGGCCTGGAGGATATTCTTTTTTTTTTTAATATAAAAGCTTTATTGGTATAAAGTTCAAGGTACAAAGGTGGTAGTACATCAGCAGATGCATAGCATATACCAATATATAGTGAGGAAGTGGATACATACAATGTTAACCATTAAAAAACTAATTACAACAGTAGTTGGCATGACATTAATATAGCATGGTGTGAGTCATTAGGGTTTCTGCTGTCTTTTGAGACTTTATCAATAAAGGGACGCCATTTACACACGAAGTAATATTCAGATATTCGGCTGAATAGAGCCTGCCCCTGCCTCCCGACTGGGTATTTCAAGAACAGTCTCCCATCCAAGGCCTAACCACAGTTGGCTCCTGCTTAGCTTCCAAGATCTGATGAGATCGGGCTTGCCTGGACTGTCCAGGTCAGGGCTAGATAAAGATTTTTAAGCCTAGGGATGCCTCCCTGCCAAGCAACGTTGTTAATTCATGCCATAGTATTCCCCATTCCCAGGGGGGGGGTTATAGCAGGTGTTCTTTTGCATCTTAGGCCACACACCCCTAATTCAGCCAATCCTCATGGAGCTTACAGTAGGCCCTGTAAGCTCCAGGAGGATTGGCTAAATCAGCGGGTGTGGCCTAATATGCAAAGGAGTTCCCGCCTACTAAAAAAAAGCCCTGCCCATTACTGTGTGTGGGTGTGAGAGCTGGACAATTAAGAATGCTGACAGAAAGAAAGGGGGATTCCTTGAAGATGTGGTGTTGGAAGGAGAGATTTACGGGTACCGAGGACTGGGAAGAAGGCAAACCATTGGGTTCTAGATCAAATTGAGCCTGAACTGTTCGTAGAAGCGAAAATGGCTAAGCTGGCGTTCTCGTACTTTGTTCACGTTACAAAGACGAGAATCACTGGAGACGACAATCACGCTAGAAAAGTTGAAAGCAGCAGAAAAAGAGGAAAACCCCACAGGAGATGGATAGCATCTTCTTCTTCATCTATCAAGGAAGCTGAAGCCCTCTGTCTGCGGCACCTGAGCAAGGCTGTAACAGCAGGACAAGGGCTATTTTGGTAGCAGGAACTCCTTTGCATATTAGGCCGCACCCTCCCTGATGTAGCCAGTTTTCCGGGAGTTTACAGTAGGCCCTGTAAGAAGACCCCTGTAAGCTCACTGCCACAGGAGGTGGTGGTGGCTGCAAGCATAGACAGCTTCAAGAGGGGAATGGATAAGCATATGGAGCCGAGGTCCGTCATTGGCTATTAGCCACAGTGTATTGATGGAACTCTCTGTCTGGGGCAAGTGATGCTCTGTATTCTTGTGCTTGGCGGGGAGGGGGGTGCACAGTGGGAGGGCTTCTAGTGTCCTGGCCCCACTGATGGACCTCCTGATTGCACTTGGTTTTTTAGGCCACTGTGTGACACAAAGTGTTGGACTGAATGGGCCATTGTCCTGATCCAACATGGACATTGGATCCAATATGGCTTCTCTTATGTTCTTTTGTCTGGGGCAGTGATGCTCTGTATTCTTGGTGCTTGAGGGGGGGCACAGTGGGAGGGCTTCTAGTGTCCTGGCCCCACTGATGGACCTCCTGATGGCTCATGTTTTGTTTTGTGTTTTTTGGCTACTGTGTGACACAAAGTGTTGGACTGGATGGACCATTGACCTGATCCAAATTGGACATTGGATCCAATATGGCTTCTCTTATGTTCTTTTGTCTGGGGCAGGGATGCTCTGTACTCTTGGTGCTTGAGGGGGGCACAGTGGGAGGGCTTCTAGTGTCCTGGCCTCATTGATGGACCTCCTGATGGCACCTGGGTTTTGACCACTGTGTGACACAGAGTGTTGGACTGGATGGGCCACTGGCCTGATCCAACATGGCTTCTCTTATGTTCTTTTGTCTGGGGCAGGGATGCTCTGTACTCTTGGTGCTGGGGAGATGGGTGGGAACAGTGGGAGGGCTTCTAGTGTCGTGGCCCTACCGATGGACCTCCTGATGACACCTGGGTTTTGACCACTGTATGACACAGAGTGTTGGACAGGATGGGCCATTGGCCTGATCCAACATGGCTTCTCTTATGTTCTTTTGTCTGGGGCAGTGATGCTCTGTATTCTTGGTGCTTGAGGGGGGCGCAATGGGAGGGCTTCTAGTGTAATGGCCCCACTGATGGAACTTCTGATGGCACCTGTTTTGTTTTGTGCTTTTTTGGCCACTGTGTGACACAGAGTGTTGGACTGGAGGGTCCATTGGCCTGATCCAACATGGCTTTTCTTATGTGACACAGAGGGGTGGACTGGATGGGCCACTGGCCTAATCCAACATGGCTTCTCTTATGTTCTTATGTGACCCAGAGTGTTGCACTGGAGGGGCCACTGGTCTGATCCAACATGGCTTCTCTTCTGTTCTTATGTGACACAGAGTGTTGAACTGGAGGGGCCACTGGCCTGATCCAACATGGCTTCTCTTATGTTCTTATGTGACTCAGAGTGTTGCACTGGAGGGGCCATTGGCCTGATCCAACATGGCTTCTCTTATGTTCTTATGTTACACAGAGTGTTGGACTGGAGGGGCACTGGCCTGATCCAACATGGCTTCTCTTATGTTCTTATGTGACACAGAGTGTTGAACTGGAGGGGCCACTGGCCTGATCCAACATGGCTTCTCTTATGTTCTTATGTGACACAGAGTGTTGGACTGGAGGGGCCACTGACCTGATCCAACATGCCTTCTCTTATGTTCTCTTGGAGGATCGCCTACATCAGGGGTGTGTGGCCTAATATGCAAAGGAATTCCTGCTACCAAAAAAAAAAAGAGATAGGACACTTTAGAGGACATTGAATTCATAGGGTCGCCATAAGCTAGGAGCGACTTGACGGCCCTTCGCACCCACACACATCTTGACTACTAAAGATTCTGGATGCTTGCCTATATTTGTATCTTTGTGTGCAGCATTTCTATCTTGCCATTTTAAGTCGGTTCCATGCGACAAATAATAAAACGTTGAAAAATAAGCAAAGCCCCAGAACCGGGTGGAGAACCGAATGAGTTTCCTGGGAATCGTCTTCAAATAAGGACCACATTTCTTGCCCTCGGGGCTTGAGAAAGACGCCTGAAAACTGGCAAGCTCTGTCTCCTGAAGCTTCAGAAGTCAGCAGGTTGGCTGAATTCAGATTCCGATAGTTTCTTCCCCTCCAGCTTCCTCCCACGTCATGCATAACAGAACTGGAATAAATGAAGCTGCTTAAGAAGTGAAAAAGCAGCTCAGAACTGCCACGGCCCCAGGCTGTGTCTGCCCTGACCGTCACCCTATAAGATCTTTCCTGATATGCAAAGGTCCTCAGTGAGACTGGTGCAATCGGTGGCTACCAGTCATGGTGGGTATCTACTCCTTCCGGTACCAGAGGCAGGATGGAAGCTTGGTGTAGTGAAGTGCGCAGACTCTTATCTGGAAGAACCGGGGTTTGATTCCCCCACTCCTGCGCTTGCAGCTGCAGGAGTGGCCTTGGGTCAGCCACAGTTCTCGCAGAGCTGTCCTTGAAAGGGCAGCTTCTGGGAGAGCTCTCTCAGCTCCACCCAATTTGGCCAAGTCCATGCCATATTTTGGCTCGTGAACTGATTTGTGGCCAGTCCCTAGTCATAATTACACCACACTGGCTCCTTGTTATTTCCCGCCCAAATTTCCCATGTCCTTCTTTGAAGGCCCTCAGTTTTATTCATTGATGTGTGTACCCTGATCCCCCCCACACACACACACAGAGCTAGGTTGCCAAGTCCAATTCAAGAAATATCTGGGGGACTTTGGGGGTGGAGCCAGGAGACATTGGGGTGGAGCCAGGAGACACTGGGGGTGGAGCCAGTAGACATTGGGGTGGAGCCAGGAGACACTGGGGGTGGAGCCAGGAAATACTGGGGATGGAGCCAGGAGGACACGGGTGGATCCAGGAGCAAGGGTGGAACAAGCATAAATGAACTCCAAAGGAGTTTCTGGCCATCACATTTAAAGTGACCGCACACCTTTTAAATGCCTTCCCTCCATGGGAAATAATGAAGGATAGGGGCACCTTCTTTGGGGCTCATAGCATTGGACCCCCTAGTCCTAACTTTTGAAATTTAGAGGGTGTTTTGGGAAGAGGCACTGATTGTATGCTGAAGATTTGGTGCTTCTGTCTCAAAAAAAAAAACAGCCCCCTCGGAGCCCGCAGATACCCACCGATCGTTTCTCCATTATCCCCTATGAAAGGGGTGGCCAATGGTAGTTCTCCAGATGTTTTTTTGCCTACAACTCCCATCAGCATGACTGATGGCTGGGGATGATGGGAGTTGTAGGTAAAAAACATCTGGAGAGCTACCGTTGGCCACCCCTGCCCCTATGAGAATCAGTCCCCATAGGGATCAATGGAGTGCCCAGCGGACATTTCCTCCCCTCCCCCTGCTTTCTGATGACCCTGGAGTGGGGGGAGGATCCCCTGCTCCCACCTGGGGATTGGCAACCCTACACGCAGCTCCTGCAGCACACCCAAAATCCAATGCAGATAATTACAATGAAGAGAGCCCGTGTGGTTAAGAGTGTTGGACCAGTACCCAGACGACCCCGGATCAAATCCCCACATGCGGTGGAAGCCTGCTTGAGTGCCCTTGGGCCAGTCACGCACTCCGAGCCTCGCCCACCTCACGGGGTCGTCGTGAGGATAAAACGGAGGTGAAGAGAATGGCGCAAGCCCCTCTGAGTCCCCGCCGGGAGAGAAAGGCAGGGTGCAAATGAACAAAATGCAAATAATAAAATAAGATTTGCAGGGTTAGGACTCCCAAGAGGAGCTGGATCCAGCCCTGTGAGTAACCGAGCCAGCCTGGTTCTCGCATCCAAAGGTGCCTTTCCCCTAAAGGGCTCACGGCTTCCCTTTGAATCTGTTTGCGGAGTGCAGTGGAAGGTCTTTTCCCCTATTAAAGGCGGGGCACTGTGCAGTTCCTGAAGGCAAGAGCCAGTAGAATAGGAGTCAGTAATGCAGGAGCAGGATCACATCGGGGCACGGAAAGGTTAATCTTTCAAGCTTCCTCTTCGGAGAAGAACATACACACACACACACAGAGACCTGTACAGCCCCGGCAGGCTACAGAAAAGAAGATGATCTGTCTCCATCAATTATGTTTCAGCTGTTTCATGTCACCAGTGAAGAACTGAGAGGTCAGCAGGTTTAAGACAGCTCAAGATTCTGACTTGAGGTTTTTTGAACTCAACCTCTCCACCCCCCCCGCCCCCGCCACTCGGGGTGGGGAGGGGAGGAAGAGCGATGTGCAAACCAAATGGAGATTCATTCGTGGCCAGCTCCTGAGCACAGGGTGGGTTTATTTTGCAGCAGAAACTGAAGGGAAACATCTTTTCAGTTTGGAGGGTAGAAATGTTTTATTGTCACCTCAGTTGCTGCCTACTTGCATTGCCTGCCTCCGAATCTGGGCCATGTGTGTCCCCCCCCCGCCCCCCGTCTTGTGATGCATCATCAGTTGCTTTCAGCATCCTGAAAGACTTGGCTTGCTTTCTTTCTTTCTTTCTTTCTTTCTTTCTTTCTTTCTTTCTTTCTTTCTTTCTTTCTTTCTTTCTTTCTTTCTTTTTTCTCTCTCTCTCTCCCTCTCTCCCTCCTTCCCTCCCTCCTTCCCTCTTTTCCTTCCTTCCTTCCTTCCTTCCTTCCTTCCTTCCTTCCTTCCTTCCTTCCTTCCTTCCTTCCTTCCTTCCTTCCTTCCTTCCTTCCTTCCTTCCTCCCTCCCTCCCTCCCTCCCTCCCTCCCTCCCTCCCTCCCTCCCTCCCTCCCTCCCTTCCTTCCTTCCTTCCTTCCTTCCTTCCTTCCTTCCTTCCTTCCTTCCTTCCTTCCTTCCTTCCTTCCTTCCTCCCTCCCTCCCTCCCTCCCTCCCTCCCTCCCTTTTCTTTCTTTCTTTTCTTGTCTTTTCTTTCCTCTCTCCCTCTTTTCTCTTCCTTCCTTCCTGTTGATACAACCCAAAATTTGGGACAGACTGCCTCGCTTATCCAGCATGATGCATCCCTTATCACATAAGAGCTGGGACAGGGGTGGCCAAATTGCAACTCACGAGCCACATGTGGCGCTTTCACACAGATTGTGTGGCTCTCGAAGACCCCCACGCCCCCATTGGCTGGCTTGGGGAAGGCCTTTCAAGCTAACGTTGCTTTCTTTCCACCTCTTTCCCTCCCCAGCATCTATTTTCCTTCCTTCTTTCCTTCCCTCCCCCCCCTCCCTTTATGGTAGCTTTGAAAACACACAAGGAGTGTCTGCTCGCAGCAGAATAAATTACACCAAATAACAAAACCTATGCTTTGGCTTAATTGGGATAGTGTATTCATGATGAAGCTCCTGTGTTCCTTTGGTACTAAATGGGGTTTTTTTTTAAAAAAAAGAGGAGGGGTCATGGCATAGTGGTAGAGCCTCTGCTTGGCATGCAGAAGGTCGCAGGGTTCAATCCCCAGCATCTCCAGTTAAAAGGACCAGGCAGGAGGGGATGGGAAAGACCTCAGCCTGAGAACATGGAGAGCCTTGAAGTGGGGCTGTGGCTCAGTGGCAGGGTGTCTGCTTGGCATCCAGAAGGTCCCAGGTTCAATCCCTGGCTTCTCCATTTGAAAGGACCAGGCAGGAGATGATGGGAAAGACCTCAGCCTGAGACCCTGGAGAGCTAAGGAGGGGGGTTGTGGCTTAGTGGCAGAGCATCTGCTTGGCACGCAGAAGGTCCCAGGTTCAATCCCCAGCATCTCCAGTTAAAAGGACCAGGCAGGAGGTGATGGGAAAGACCTCAGCCTGAGACCCTGGAGAGCTAAGGAGGGGGTTGTGGCTTTGTGGCAGAGCATCTGCTTGGCACGCAGAAGGTCCCAGGTTCAATCCCCAGCATCTCCAGTTAAAAGGACCAGGCAGGAGGTGATGGAAAAGACCTCAGCCTGAGACCTTGGAGAGCTGCTGCCAGTCTGAGTAGGCCATACTGCGTTTCATGGATCAAGGCTCTAATTCAGTAGAAGGCAGCTTCTGGTATCGATGTGTTGATGTGATTTCTTTTTTTCAGAGCGAAAACAGCATTAGGGCACGAGTTTCCCTTAACAGAAAGTTAATCTGTCTCTGGGCCAGTGACCTACATATCACTAGAGGTTGCCCTCGCGCTTTCATGTTTCTCTTGTGGCTAGAGATTTGCATTTTTGAAAGAAGAGCCAGGATTCTCAGAAAATCGTATTCAGCATTCCGTAGCTTGCCCTCTGCTTTCCCACCAAATCGCTGCTTAAATACAGCCTCGTATTAGATCCTTCAGGAAATCTGTGTGTCCCCCCCCACTCCTACTCCCAAAATGGGCTGTTACTCGAAGTACGTCTCCCTCAGGGGTCAGTGTCACTGGCTGCTCTCCCTGAAGAAACATCGAAGCAAGTGACTCAACGGCTCAACCCCCTTGCTTTGGTCTCAAACGTCCCTCATCCCAGGCCCCAGCAGCTGCTTAGCAGAACGAGAGGACATGAGATTAGATTAGATTAATTAGGTTTATGTCCCGAACCTCCCCGCCGAAGCAGGCTCAGGGCGGCTCTCAAGGAATCGAATCACGATCATACACTAATTATACATTTAAAATAATACAACGAACTATAATATAGCAATTAAAAACGGTTTGGTGCTAGTTTGCTTTGGGCAGCAATGCCCATGCTTCTTGGAGCAGGAGTAAGTTTGAAAGCTCCTAATGTGCTTTCAAACTTACCATAAGGGAGGGAGGGAGTGGGAAGGAAGGAAGAACATAAGAATATAAGAACGTAAGAGAAGCCATCTTGGATCAGGCCAATGGCCCATCCAGTCCAACACTCTGTGTCACATAAGAGAAGCCATGTTGAATCATGGAAAGACACAGTGGTCAATATATATGTGTATATATACATAGATACATAGATACACACACACACACACACACACACACACATATATATATATACTGTGGCTAATAGCCACTGATGGACCTCTGCTTCATATTTTTATCCAATCCCCTCTTCAAGCTGGCCATAGCTTGTAGCCGCCGCCACCTCCTGTGGCAGTGAATTCCACATGTTAATCACCCTTTGGGTGAAGAAGGAATTCTTTTTATCCATTTTAACCCGACTGCTCAGCAATTTCATTGAATGCCCACGAGTTCTTGTATTGCGAGAAAGGGAGAAAAGGACTTCTTTCTCTACTTCTCCATCCCATGCATATCTTGTCAACCTCTATCATGGCACCCTGCAGTCGACGTTTCTCCAAGCTAAAGAGCCCCAAGCGTTTTAACCTTTCTTCATAGGGAAAGTGTTCCAGACCTTTAATCATTCTAGTTGCCCTTTTCTGGACTTTTTGCAATGCTATAATATCCTTTTTGAGGTGCGGCGACCAGAACTGCACACAGTACTCCAAATGAGACCGCACCATCGATTTATACAGGGGCATTATGATACTGGGTGATTTGTTTTCAGTTCCATTCCTAATAATTCCCAGCATGGCATTGACCTTTTTTATTGCAATCGCACACTGTCTTGACATTTTCAGTGAGTTATCTACCACAACCCCAAGATCTCTCGGTCAGTCTCTGCAGTTCACAAGGAAGGAAGGAAGGAAGGAAGGGGAAAAGACAGAGAGGAAGGAAGGAGGGAGGGAGGAAGACAGGGGAAAAGTGACAGAGGAAGGAAGAGAGAGAGAGAAAGAAAGAAGAAAGAAGAAGAAAGAAGAAGAAGAAAGAAAGAAGAAAGAAAGAAAGAAAGAAAGAAAGAAAGAAAGAAAGAAAGTTCTGTTCTTGTATAAAGAAGGCCAGTTCAGTAAACAGCTTGCAGGAATGACACAACTCCCAAATCTCCCTTGGATACAACTCTGCAGTTCCTAGTCCCATTACATTGCTTACGAGATGCAATGTGCTGTCGATTGCATCGACTTGGAACTGTATAATCCACCTTGTATAATTGGGAAAACCAGTATAGTTACGAAAATTTATTAGATAAGCAAAATATCTTGAAATTAGAAGATACCGTAAAGCTAGATTGGTGGGTAAAATGCCAAGTGAAATCGAGATACCAAAAGGACAAAGAAAAAGGTTTCCCTAAAAAACTAAATGACCTTGATTTAATAATGCAAACCAATCAGAAACTTATATCGAAAACTTATGAATGGCTACTCCAAAATAAAATGCAAGGAGAGATTGTGAAAGAGAGCTGGATAAGATGGCTAAAAGATTTTGGTTTCAACATAGATCTCGTGGAGTGGGAAAAATTATGGAAGCAAAACTTAAAATTAACAAGGTCAAGCGGTTTTTTAAAGAGAAACTTTATAAAATGATGTACCGCTGGTACCTCACTCCAGAAAGACTAGCCAAGATATATCCGAATTATTCAAAGAAGTGCTGGAAGTGCAAGAAAAAAAAGGGATCGCTATTCCATATATGGTGGCAATGTGAATACGCCAAAAAATTCTGGGCCCAGATTAACACATGGTCCCAAAAAATCTTAAAAGTAAAAATTCGTCACACACCTGAGCTGTATCTTTTAAGTATATGTAGAGAAAATATTCCCAAAACAATGATAAAATTACTGCTGCATTTAGTTACGATTGCAAGAATACTATATGCAAAATACTGGAAGATGTCTAAGATGCTAGTGAGAGGAATTTGTATCCAAACTATTAGAAGCTGCAGAATCAGATATATTGTCCACAAGATTAAATGATGGTAACTTACAAAAATGTAAAGAGGCATGGGATCCTATGTATTTTTGGGTCAAAAGTAAAGGATATGTTTTGGAATAATTGATATTTGAATTGATAAAACCCTCACACTCCTTGTGTGAATGGGAGAGTGTTTATGAGATGAGTATGTGGTTTCATTGTTGTAGTTTTATGTTGATTAATGTATATGTTATTTAGGTTGATATGTTGTTATGTTATGTTGTAGTATTGTAATAAAAGTTTTTTCCTTAAAAAAAATAATAATAATATCCACCTTGAGACTCGGTGAGAAAGTCAAACTATAAGTGATGTAAATAAATGAATAAGTGTGGGCTATCAACTATCATCATGTGTCTATAGAGCCCGTTTGGTGTAGTGGTGAAGTGCACGGACTCTTATCTAGGAGAACCGGGTTTGATTCCCCACTCCTCCACTTGCAGCTGCTGGGATGGCCTTGGGAAGCCATAGCTCTCGTAGGAGTTGTCCTTGAAAGGGCAGCTTCTGGGAGAGCTCTCTCAGCCCTACCTCAGAGGGTGTCTGTTGTGGAGGAGGAAGATAAAGGCGATTGTGAGCCGCTCTGAGATTCAGAGTCTCTGTTGGCATGGAGAATGCCTTTAAAGTTAAAGTTGCTTTCTTTCCACCTCTCTCTCTCCCTCCCCACCATCTATTTGCCAGCCTGCCTTCCTTCCTTCCTTGGAGCTCTCAGACTCTGCATTTGAAAACAGACAGATTTGAGATGGACAGGGTTTCAGTCTTCCGTACCTAGTGTGAATTTCATGCTTTTGTTACACCAAAGCTCACCTGTGGCCACAAGCTCACCTTGCCCAGAAGTAGCAGGGTGTCAAACTCATTTGTTATGAGGGCAGGATCTGACAAAAATGACACCTGGTTGGGCCAGGCCATGTTGGTAGCAGAGATAGAGACTTTATAGAGGACATAGACAAATACAATTGAAGATTTAAAAAAAAAACACCTTAAAAATAAAACATGCTTAGAACATTAGCACTTGTTGGTCTTAAGGTGCTTTGAACATATGAACATATGAAGCTGCCTTATACTGAATCAGACCCTCGGTCCATCAAAGTCAGTATTGTCTTCTCAGACTGGCAGCGGCTCTCAAGGTCTCAAGCTGAGGTTTTTCATGCCTACTTGCCTGGACCCTTTTTTGGAGATGCCAGGGATTGAACCTGGGACCTTCTGCTTACCAAGCAGATGCTCTATGACTGAGCCACCATCCCACTCCAAAGCTCTGTCTTACATATGAACATACGAAGCTGCCTTCTACTGAATCAGACCCTCAAAGGTCGATCAAAGTCAGTATTGTCTTCTCAGACTAGCAGCAGCTCTCCAAGGTCTCAAGCTGAGGTTTTTCAAGCCTATTTGCCTGGACCCTTTTTAGTTGGAGATGCCGGGGATTGAACCTGGGACCTTCTGCTTCCCAAGCAGATGCTCTACCACTGAGCCACCGTCCCTCCCCTTTCTTTGTATTTCTCCCATGGGATCCAGGGAACTGGGCAAAGGAAGTTCTAGCTCTTTCCCTCCTTTCCCAGGGGACCAGGAGGGGGAGGAGCCTTAGCCGGTAGAAGGAAGAGAGGCTTGTCTGAGTAGCTCCGCTGTGCAGTTGAGAGAGCGTGGCAAAGCAAGCTCTCCCTCCTCCCCCTTCCTCCTCAAGGGAGGAGCCTCAGCCAATGGAGAAAATGGAGGTCTTTGTTCTGTAGCTCCTGTGCGATTGAGCAAGCCTGGCAAACCAAGCTATGGTGCAGAAGGAAGCAAGATTTAGGGAGAAGGAAGCAGATGACAGCCGGTTGCTCGGGAGCCTGATAGGAACCCTCTGGAGGGGGCCTGATTCGGCCCCTGGGCTGCATGTTTGACACCCCTGAGCTAAAATATAAAAGCCAGGAAACTGTACCAGAGAATGAGTGGTGCGCTGTGAAGTCGCTGGAGACGGAAGTGCCTTCCAGGGGGCAGGTGGTCGTCTAATGGAGCGGTGATGTTTCAGCTGACGACCGGGTGGTGGGGAATGACTTCGAAGCTTCCGGGAGGGGTGGTGGTTTCCGTCTTGCGTGATTAAAGCGCGTCCCCTTGCAAGCGCACCGGAAGAGGCGGCTGCTTTACTCGCCACTGACTTTGCCTCTAATGGCACTTTCCGAATCCCCTTCCGTCCGCAGATGCCGGAAAGTGCAGTACAGATCCACGTCAAGCCCTCCACTTTCGCCTACCCAGCTCCTCTGGAGGTGCCGAAGGAAAAGGAGAAAGAGAAGGTACGTGCGCCCCGCTCGGGCCTGGCTTTGGCCAAAGTGGGTTGTCTGAGTGTCGGCAGATGACTGGGAAAGAAACCCTGGGCGTCTTGGATGCTCGGGTGGCCTGGGGATTGCAGGGGCGGGGGGTGCTAAAGCTTCGGCTCGGCTGGTGACAAACCCTTGCCGTTGAGCTGGGGAGGAGCCTCCCTGCTCCGAGCCTTTCCACACATCACACGGCACCCAAGCCAGGTCTGTGACACGGGGGCACGAGGGAGCCCCTGTCAATCCAGAGTCCCTGCGATTCACTCATTCCGAAAGGACGCCACTCGCTCGGGCGCTGCGTCTAGAGAGACGTACCCTCCATTTTAAAATTTTTATCAAGTTTGAATATAAAAAGGGGTAGGAGATGCGGGTTACAGAAACAAAAAAAAAGGAAAGGGGATACGAGATAGAAAACATAAACAAAATACAAAGGGCAGCAGCATATATTGTACCCGAAAGCCTTAAAAGTTTTGCCCATTAGAACCCTTCGATTCTGCAGTCTTCTTATTTTGTTATATGCTTTGAGCTATTCTGTAGCTTCTGAACTTTTCGTCGTCGGTACATACAAATGAGAAAAGCAGAAGAAGCAACCCTGAAGCAGAGCTGACTGGTTAAATTTAACATCATTTAAAATAAAGCTAACTAGTTGGTTTAACAATATTAACAGTTAACGCAAGCGTAAAAGGTAAATATAGTTCCTTAATCCTTAATGTTAATTTATTTATTTATAGCAGAGGGAGAAAGCAAAAACAGAAAACACAGTCGTTCATCTGTTTCGTTATAGACAGTTTCTCTTCTCAGAAATATCGAGAGCGGTTTTTCTATCTCGTATCCCCTTTCCTTTTTTTTTGCTTCCGTAACCCTGCATTTCCTACCCTTTTTATATTCAAACTTAACAAAAAAATTTTAAAATTAGAGATACGCACCCTCTTTTGTAAAACGTAGATCTCACCACATGTGCAGAGTTCTGTTATGCGCCCAAAACAGCTCTTCTGAAAGGTTCTGTATCCCAGAATATCTTTTTGCAAAAAAGTGTCAAGTGTAAACGCGCAATCTTTTATTGATGTATTTATTTCAGATGTTTATTAGTTGCCTTTCTTCCGTATGGAACTCAGAGCAGTGTACTGTAGGCAATACATAAACTCGTGTGTGAGTGTGTTGTGCGTTTAGCAGGAATGCAGTTCCGGCTGGCTTGGCATCAGGGGGTGTGGCCTGATATGCCAATGAGTTCCTGCTGGGATTTTTTCTACCAAAAACGTCCTGCATAAACTCAATTTTAAAAAACAGAATTTAGAATCACTGTTGAGGACTGCTTAAATGGAATGCAGTCCTCAACGAAGCTGTCTTCAGCTGCTTCCTGAAGACTGACAGTGACGGGACCTGGGGCACCTTCTTTGGGAGCTGTTGCGGGGCTGCCACCAAAAGGCCCTCTCTTGTATACCCACCAGTGGGGATTCATTGATTGACGGGACAGGCCAGGGAGCCTCTCCCTGGGATCTTAGTTTATAGGCAGGAACATATGGGAGAAGACAATCCCTCCGATACCCTGACCCCGAGCCAGGGAGGGCTTTAAAGGATTCAAGATTGAAAACCGTGTCAAACCCAGGAAGTATAAAACAGCAGGCCATTGAAAGAGCCACAGAAGCGTTGTGGATGGCACCGCTAACTAACATACCCTGGGCCCTGTGGACCAGTCTGTAGCCGCCAGCCGCGTGTGTCTCTTGGTGCGCTTTGCTGAAAGGCTCTGTCGTTGTCCCACACAGGTGTCCACTGCTGTGCTGTCCATCACTGCAAAAGCCAAGAAGAAGGAGAAAGAAAAGGAAAAAGAGAAAAAGAGGAGGAAAAAATGGAAGTGGTAGGTATAGTCTGGAACACCTCAGCTGTCTTCTAGGATTACAGTGCTGAGATTGGAAGGGCCTTCCTTCCTTCCTTCTTCCCTCCCTCCCTCCTTTTCCGTTCCTTTCCCTCTCCTTCCCTCCCTCTTTCCCTTCCCTTCCTTCCTTCTTCACTCCCTTCCTTCCTCCCTCCCTCCTTTTCCTTTCTTTTCCTTCCACCCTCCTTCCCTCTCTCTTTCCTTTCCCCCTCCTTCCCTCCCTCCCTCTTTCCCTTCCCTTCCTTCCTTCCTTCCTTCCTTCCTTCCTTCCTTCCTTCCTTCCTCCTCCCTCCTTTTCCTTTCCTTTCCCCCTCCTTCCCTCCCTTCCTTCCTCCCTCCCTTCCTTCCTTCCTTCCTTCCTTCCTTCCTTCCTTCTTCCCTCCCTCCCTCCCTCCTTTTCCTTTCCTTTCCCCCTCCTTCCCTCCCTCTTCCCCTCCTTCCTTCCTTCCTTCCTTCCTTCCTTCCTTCCTTCCTTCCTTCCTTCCTTCCTTCCTTCCTTCCTTCCTTCCTTCCTTCCTTCCTCCCTTCTTTTCCTTTCCTTTCCCCCTCCTTCCCTCCCTCTTTCCCCTCCCTCCCTTCCGTCCGTCCCACCTCTCTGGGAAGTTTTTTCCAGTCTTCTTTGGACTAAAAGCATTGAATGGCATGATTTCAGCATTTTTTTGGAACAGAGAACACCCACACCGCCTTTAACGTGAACTTTTGGAAACTGTGAAATTTGAGTGACTGTGATTTAATTTCTGAACTGTATTTGTGGGATGCCTTGGGGATGTTCCTGTTCTCACTATTTTTGTTCCGTGCGTCTTGAACGTCTCTGACTTGTGTGCTATTCAGAGCAAGGGATGTTTGATTGGGACGCACCTGAAGCTGGCAACCCTACCTGTAAGGTGAAGGCAGCCTAATTACATCCATTTTCCAGTGGCTGAGAGTCAATTGCTTGCCAAAGAGCTACCCTGATATATGAGCCAGCGTCTTTTGGCTAACACACACAGGCCCAACACAACAGTGGCTGATCTGTTGGCATTTCGGCTCCCGGCTTGCTATTGTCCAGACCCGAGTCTCTGGGAATTTACAGCCTCCTTCCATGTTGTCCAAACATGCGACCCTGCAGCGTACCTGCCAGCAAGCAGGGAAAACATGACACATGCCCGGAGGTATTTTAACGAGGCTTCAGGAAGGCCACGTATGTGTGGGGAGCAAAATGTGCCTGAAATAGCTCCTCCCACTGCCCATCAATCCCAGCCCTTTCCCCGTTTCTGCCATCTTACCAGACAGCTTTACAGCCCAGAAAAATGCCCTCGTTGAGCTAAGAATGGGAGAGGAAGCTCCACAGAACGTTCCACAAGCTGCTCTGCTCCTGCTGACTGGGCACCCCGGCAGTGTTGGGACTCTCTGTCTAGGCAGTGATGCTCTGTATTCTTGGTGTGTGTGAGGGTCACAGTGGGAGGGCTTCTACTGTCCTGGTCCCACTGGTGGACCTCCTGATGGCACCCTGGTTTTGACCACTGTGTGACACAGAGTGTTGGACTGGATGGCCACTGTCCTTTCCCCCTCCCTTCCTCCCTCCTCCCTCCCTCCCTTCCTTCTTGAAGATATTGGATTTATATCCTGCCTCCACTCCAAAGAGTCCTCAGAGCGGCTCACAATCTCCTTTCCCTTCCTCCCCCACAACAAACACCCGTTGAGGTGGGTGGGGCTGAGAGAGCTCTGACAGCAGCTGCCCTTTCAAGGACAATTCCTACGAGAGCTATGGCTGCCCCAAGGCCATCCCAGCAGCTGCAAGTGGAGGAGTGGGGAATCAAACCCGGTTCTCCCAGATAAGAGTCCGCACACTTAACCACTGCACCAAACTGGCTCTCCCTACACCCTGGAAGGCGTGGCAGAGAAGCCAGCCATGAGTGCCGTTGTTTTGTGGACACACCCTGAGCATCTGTCTGAGGGCTGCCATCCTCGTGCCTCATTTGGAGCCACGATTCTATTTATTTATTTATTTTAATTTATTTTTATTTTGTGGTTTGCTAGTCCGCCTTCTCCCGTAACCGGGCTCAAGGCGGATCGCAACATATCATAGTAACAGTACGAAGCTATTAAACAGAGTTAAAATACCACAATAAAATTAAACAGTAAAAACAATAACCAATAAATAAAAATGCACCATCGGCGAATAAATAAAATGCACCGTCGGCGAAAAAAGGCGCAGCATGTCAAGTAGCCGGTTATAAGCACACGCTTAAGTGATGGCGATAGCGCTGCGATAAGGTACAGTGTTATCACAAGGGCACGATGTCCCCCCAAGGGAGGCCAAATGATGGAACAATAGGACGCCCACTGCCTCAACCATAAGCCTGGCGGAACATCTCCGTCTTGCAGGCCCTACAAAATGGCAGTAGTTCAGATAGGGCCCGGATCTCCTCAGGAGCTGATTTGACCAGGCAGGGGCCAAGGCTGAAAAGGCCCTGACCCTGGTCGAGCCGAGCCGGGCATCCTTAGGGCCAGGGGTGCTCAGGAGGTGCTGCGACCTCTGGGGCGTGTATGGGGAAAGGCGGTCCCTCAGCTATGTTGCTCTCAGACCTGCGCAAGGCTTTAAACGTCAGTACCAGTACCTTGAAGCGGATCCGGTACTCAGTAGGTAGCCGGTGTATCTGGCACAGCACTGGCTGAACGCTTGCCCGCAAAGGCAATGCAGTTAACAGCCGTGCTGCCGGATTTGACAAAAGTCTCCCTTCCTCTTTCTCCCAGGACGAGACGGAGAAGAAGGACGAGAAGGAGAAGAAGAAGGAGCCCGAGCCCTCCTTTCAGCTGCTGGACAACCCGGCCCGGGTCATGCCCGCCCAGCTGAAGGTCCTCACCATGCCGGAAAGCTGCCGCTACCAGCCCTTTAAGACCGTGAGTCCCTAACTCGGAACAGCTGCTCCGGAACTGCTGCTCCGGAACAGCTGCTCCGGAACAGCTGCTGCCGGTGAACTCTAGACAGGCTTCCGTGTCAATGGCAGTGGAAACACGATTCACTGAAAAACCATTGCAAATATACAATCTAAGGGTGTTTTTACATTCAGTTTGCTCCAATCGCCTGCCACCGTTCCGCTTTAATTATTTTCGTTTTAACATTGGTGGATTTGCTGCGCTCATTTGCGTAGCCAAACTTTTATATTTCCTGCTGAAAGCGTTTCAATTTGGGGGGGGGGGGTGGTCTCTGATCAGAGGGCAGCCGGAATACCAGTGCTTAGTTTAAATGTATAAGATAGCTTGGGAAATGGTGTCAGCACTGCAAAAACGATACACATTTAAATTACAAGATGAGGCAAGCAATGATATGTAAAAAATTTCAAGTGCTGTCACTTCTCATGCAAATTGCTACAGCTTGTGGCTTTTGGAGGAGTCTTTTAAAATGCATGAAAAGTTTTACAATGCAAGTTTGAAACGCTTGTAGAGCAATGGACCGGATCAAACTAGTTTTGAGGAAAAAACATTACAGCAGCTGTGCCGGAACTCATCTCACCGAAACAAATGTAGATGCTTCGGGCAGCAACAATGCAAAACTGTTGTGAGAACGTTAGGTGATGTGAAAGGTGAGTTTCCAATGCGGTGATAGAGAGTCACAAACTGTCAGCGTAAAAACACCCTATAGTAACAACGTAACGCAGTACAAATACTTAATGCCATTAACAGAAATTCATCTACTCATTTCAAACACAGTAACCGATAAATCGCAATGGCCAAGTTCTTTCTCTCTGTCTGGTTTTCTGTGAAATCTCTTTAAAGTGCATTAGCTCCAGAATATTTATCGGTTATTATTTGCACATGTTGGTCTGTCACATTGAAGTTGGATGTTTTTTCTGGAGGAGCTTCACAGCACATGGTTTTCAAGAGACACTGTGTACATCAAGGGTGTCAAACATGCGGCCCGGGGGCCTGAATCAGGCCCACAAACAACTGGCTGTCGTCTGCTTCCTTCTCCCTCTCTCCCTCTCTCTTGCTTCCTTCTGTATCTCAACTTGCTTTGCAAGGCTTGCTCAATGGCACAGAAGCTACAGAGCAAAACCTCTATTTTCTCCATTGGTTGAGGCTCCTCCCCTCCTGGTCCTCTGGGGAAGGAAGGAAAGAGCCAGAGCTTCCTTTGCCCAGCTCCCTGGATCCCAGGGGAGAAATAGGAAGAAAGCACCTTTAAGATCAACAGTGCTAATTTTTAAGCAGGTTTAAAGTTTTTAAAAAAATCTTTACTCATTTTTGTCTTTGTCATTTAATCTTTTTTTTTTAATCTCTGCTGCCTAATCTTAATTAATCTTAAATCTTAAACACATGGCCCGGCCTGACAAGGCCTCAGTTATGTTAGATCCGGCCTTCGTAACAAATGAGTTTGACACCCCTGGTCTACACAGAATCCTGGAAATGTGGCTATTGCGATTTATACGTTACTGTGTTTGCAACGAGTAGATGCATTTCTCTGCCTTACACAGAGCCCCGTGGCACAAAGTGGTAAAGCTGCAGCGCTGCAGTCGGAGCCCTCTGCTCACGACCTGAGTTCGATCCCAGCGGAAGCTGGTTCAGGTCACCAGCTCCAGGTTGACTCAGCCTTCCATCCTTCCAAGGTCAGTAAAATGAGGACCCAGCTGGCTTTGGGGCGGGGGGGGAAGCGTAGATGACTGGGGAAGGCAATGGCAAACTACCCTGTAAAAAGCTGGGTTCAGGTAGCCGGCTCAAGGTTGACTCCGCCTTCCATCCTTCCGAGGTCAGTAAAATGAGTCCCCAGCTTGCTGGGCAGAAAGTGTAGATGACTGGGGAAAGCAATGGCAAACCACCTTGTAAAAAGCTGGGTTCAGTAGCAGGCTCAAGGTTGACTCCGCCTTCCATCCTTCCGAGGTCAGTAAATGAGGACCCAGCTTGCTTGGGTGGGGAAGCGTAGATGACTGGGGAAGGCAATGGCAAACCACCCTGTAAAAAAGTCTGCTATAAAAACGCTATGAAAGCAACGTCACCCCAGAGTCGAAAACGACTGGTGCTTGCGCAGGAGACTACCTTGACCTTTTTACACAGTTAATATAAATTCTATATTTTGTATTGCACTTCAG
This sequence comes from Heteronotia binoei, assembly GCF_032191835.1. Lineage (NCBI taxonomy): Eukaryota > Metazoa > Chordata > Lepidosauria > Squamata > Gekkonidae > Heteronotia > Heteronotia binoei. The sequence goes on along the minus strand of NC_083228.1, from coordinate 141,888,782 downwards.
TGAATCTTGCTTCCACGGAATGGCTGCGGGCCAATCGCGCTGTGGTGCCAGCTGCTGCCAAAATTACATTTTTAAAATCCACACAGCCAGTGACATCTCCATTGGCCTATCAGAAGCCTCGCCTGGCCTCACCACTTTCTGAAAATACTTGGGCATCAGGAGAGGTGTCAAGGGGTGCCATAGTGCTTATAACCTCGGCTTATAACCTGGCCGCCGGACCGGTCACGCAGTTGCGATCCACCGCTAAAAGGAAAGGCGTCTCCTCACCCAGCTTTCGGTTCAAACGTTTTATCAGAGTTATAATAAAAGGAAAGGGGATGGAAAGGTAGGGAGAGAGGAAATGGGAACAAGCGTATGACTGTAGAAAAATTACATTCTGCGTATCATAGTCCCATATAAAAAGGTAAAGGTAGTCCCCTGTGCAAGCACCAGTCGTGTTTGACTCTGGGGTGACGTCGCTTTCCACGTTTTCACAGCAGACTTTTTACGGGGTGGTTTGCCCTTGCCTTCCCCAGTCTTCTACACTTTCCCCCAGCAAGCTGGGGACTCATTTTACCGACCTCGAAGGATGGAAGGCTGAGTCAACCTTGAGCCGGCTACCTGAACCCAGCTTTTTACAGGGTGGTTTGGCATTGCCTTCCCCAGTCATCTACACTTTTCCCCCAGCAAGCTGGGTACTCATTTTACCGACCTCGTAAGGATGGAAGGCCGAATCAACCTGGAGCCGGCTACCTGAAACCAGCTTCCGCTGGGATCGAACTCAGGTCGTGAGCAGAGGGCTCCGACTGCAGTATTGCAAGCTTTACCACTGTGCGCCACAAGGCTCTCTATAGCCCCATATAGGAGACAATTCAAAAAGATTCAAGTTGCATTTGAAATAAAGAGTAAATACTGTAAGTTTAGCTTATATACATCCGTGTCAATTATAACACGAGTACAAAAAAATGAAAAATAGCAACTTTCATTGGATGACAGCAATTGGGAGTTCAAGCAGAAGTGTCAAGCCACGCATACAGTGGTTCCCAATACTTTTTAGCATCTTCCATCGTCTTGCCTCTCAGTAGAGAAGATAGATAATCCAGCTCAGTGTCACGTTCTCAGAGCGCAGCAGGCGGGAGTCCAAAGCCAGTCCAAGGTCAAAGTCCAGGAAGTCAAGCAGGGGCCAAGTCACCAAAGCAAAATTGCAAACCGGAATCAGAAGTCAGTGTCCAAAAGCCAAGGGGTCAGGGTGCCCAGGAATTCAAGCAGGTCAGGATCGGAATCAGGAAGGAGCGTGGATACATGCCAGAGGATCGACTTGTTGCTTCCACGAGGTTGCCAAGTCCTGGGTGTGAGTTATATGGGAGCCTCAATCAGCCTGCCCCCTGGGTGCCATGACTCTTCTAGAACTCGGGACTGAGAGATCTGAAGCACCGGCATGCCTCATGTCTTCGCTCTGAAAGTTCTTTCCGGAGCTGGCTCTGCACTCTTGAGATGGGAGGGGAGAGTTTGGAGGAGATTGATTGTCAGCAGCGGCGTGGTGCCTGGAATGTGGGGAGAGTGTTTGGAGGAGATTGATTGTCAGCAGCTGGCGTGGTGCCTGGAATGTGGGGAGAGTGATTGATGGGCCAGCTGCTGGACATTCGGCTGAGGAGCTGGTAGACAACTCTTCCTGGTCTTAACTCTTCCAGTTCCCCCTCATCAGGGCTCATGACACTCAGCTGCCTCTAGTATCAGTTCTTGCTTAGTTGGTAGTTCCTGGTGCTTCTGTTTTTGGCTCCTCCAGGGACTGACCGTGTACCTTCTCTTTCCCCAGCTTTCCATCGGCGGCATCATCGTCCTGCGAGACACCAGCGAGGACACAGAAGAGCTGGTTGAGCCAGTGGCCGCCCACGGGCCAAAGATCGAGGAGGAAGAGCAGGAACCAGAGCCCCCGGAGCCCTTTGAGTATATCGATGATTAGAATGAGGCTGCGTGGAAGAGTAAGAACCACCTGCTTGGATGGGCCCAGAGTCTACCAAATACAGAGCTCTGTTTGGTGTAGTGGTGAAGCGCGAGGACTCTTATCTGGGAGAACCGGGTTTGATTCCCCACTCCTCCACTTGCAGCTGCTGGAATGGCCTTGGGTCAGCCACAGCTCTCTTATCTGGGAGAACCGGGTTTGATTCCCCACTCCTCCACTTGCAGCTGCTGGAATGGCCTTGGGTCAGCCATAGCTCTTGCAGGAATTGTCCTTGAAAGGGCAGCTGCTGTAAAGCTCTCTCAGCCCCACCCACCTCACATGGTGTCTGTCTCTTGAGAGCCAGTTTGGTGTAGTGGTGAAGCGCGAGGACTGTTATCTGGGAGAACCGGGTTTGATTCCCCTCACCTCCACTTGCACTTGCTAGAATGGCCTTGGGTCCGCCATCACTCTGGCAGAGGTTGTCCTTGAGAGGGCAGCTGCTGTGAGAGCCCTCTCAGCCCCACCCACCTCACCGGGTGTCTGTCTCTTGAGAGCCAGTTTGGTGTAGTGGTTAAGTGTGCGGACTCTTATCTGGGAAAACCGGGTTTGATTCCCCACTCTTCCACTTGCAGCTGCTGGAATGGCCTTGGGTCAGCCATCGCTCTGGCAGAGCTGTCCTTGAAAGAGTCTGGTGCGCCAACTGAAGAATTCTTTAATTCAATGCAACTTAGCAGTAATATCCAGCAACGAGGCCGTACACGTATCCTCGTTTCACAAGCTTCATATAATCAAATTCCAGTACCCTTCATATCCAGGCAGTATATACACTTGCTCTCTTTCGCTTCAATACAATTGACGCTGCATCGAATTAAAAAATTCTTCAATTGGAGCACTGGACTCTTTTAAGAGTACTTATGTGGGATGTTTCCTCCCGACCCTCTTGCTTGAAGAAACTGCTTCGATAGCGTCACAAAGAGACTTTGGGTATCGGGAGGGGCAGCCGTTCTTGCTTGGATGCGCCACTAACGATGTGTCTTGGTTGAAGTGCTTTATTACTGTTTCATAAAAATTATTCCTGTTACTTTGGTTTTGAGGCTGGCTGACGGGGAGGCTCTGTGCCCCCCCCCCTCCCTTGGGCCCGACCTGGAGATTGAATACAATCCGAGAGAGGTCACTATAGTGGATAATGCCCCTGTATAAATCGATGGTGCGGGTCTCATTTGGAGTACTGTGTGCAGTTCTGGTCGCCGCACCTCAAAAAGGATATTATAGCACTGGA